>NC_069509.1:106023981-106104405 GCF_027579735.1 Bombina bombina | reverse complement strand
TTTATTGATAGGTAGTGTTAGTTTAATTGTAGGTAGTAGGTTTAATTATAGGAGATAGTATTAGGTAATTTATAGGTTAAATTATTTTACAGGTAAATTTGTAATTATTTTAACTAGGTAACTATTAAATAGTTCTTAACTATTTAATAGCTATTGTACCTGGTTAAAATAAATACAAAGTTACCTGTAAAATAAATATTAATCCTAAAATAGCTATAATATAAATGTAATTTTATATTGTAGCTATATTAGATTTATTTTACAGGTAAGTATTTAGCTTTAAATAGAATCATTTATTTAATAAGAGTTAATTTATTTTGTGTAGATAAAAAATTTTATTTAAACTTAGGGGGGTGTTAGTGTTAGGGTTAGACTTAGCTTTAGGGGTTAATACATTTATTAGAATAGCGGTGAGCTCCGGTCGGCAGATTAGGGGTTAATAATTGAAGGTAGGTGGTCGAGCGATGTTAGGGAGGGCAGATTAGGGGTTAATACTATTTATGATAGGGTTAGGTGACGAGACGGATTAGGGGTCTAATAACTCTTATCTATAGTAGCGTCAGGTCCGGCTCGGCAGATTAGGGGTCTAATAAGGGTAGGTAGGGTGTCGGCGACGTTGTGGGGGGGCAGATTAGGGGTTAATATAATATAACATAGGGGTCGGCGATGTTAGGCGGCAGAAGATCTAGGTGGTCACATAGGGGATACCGCTAGGTGGGCGTCGATTCTGCGGTCGGAAGATTAGGGGTTAATTATTTTTTAGTAGCTTGCCCATACCCCCCCGGGCGACGGTTGTGGGGAGGCAAGTTAGGGGTTAATACAATAATAAATATAGGGGTCGGCGGGGGTTAGGCGGCAGCAGATTAGGGGTACATAAGGTATATAACGTAGCTGTAGGCGGTCGGCCAGCTTAGGGGTTTAAAAAATTTTAATCGAGTGGGCGGGCGATGTGGGGGGGACCTCGGTTTAGGGGTACATAGGTAGTTTATGGGTGTTAGTGTACTTTAGGCACAGTAGTTAAGAGCTTTATAAACCCGCCCGTTAGCCAGAAAGCTCTTAACTCCTGCTTTTTTCAGCGGCTGGAATCTTGTCGTTAGAGCTCTAACGCTCACTGCAGAAACGACTCTAAATACCAGCGTTAGAAAGATCCCCATTGAAAAGATAGGCTACGCAAATGGCGTAGGGGGATCTGCGGTATGGAAAAGTCGCGGCTGAAAAGTGAGCGTTAGACCCTTAATCACTGACTCCAAATACCAGCGGGCGGCCAAAACCAGCGTTAGGAGCCTCTAACGCTGGTTTTGACGGCTACGACCCGAACTCTAAATCTAGGCCTATGTTTGGGTATTTTGGTAATAGTTTTCCCCTATTCTATCATCAATTTTAAGTTATTGGCCAGTGTTTCCTAATGATTTTTACAATAATCTGGCTATTTTGACTGTATTTCGTAGTAAAGGGGATGAATAATTTATTATCATCTTTATTTTTACATTGTGTAGGACTCTTTGTCATCAATTATTTTTCTATCTCGAGTCCTTACATCCTCTTTAATAGTTACAATTTTTGATTCTTCATACCCTCTTTCAAATATCAGCTTGGATATCATATCCATATCGTTGTTACAATTTTTTCTAATCCGTAATAGTTGCCCCCTTTGGTATGTTTTCTTTCCACTTTTTGTTGGTGACAACTCGTTTGATGCATATAATTATTTTTTTGAAATGCGTTTTGGTGTTGATGACATTATTTGTTATATAGATTTCAAAATCCAAAAAGTAAATTTTTTCTTTATTTAATTCACTAGTAAATTTCAAATGTATTTCATTGGTATTCATTTCAGATATGAAACTCTCAACTCATTTTTTGTTCCTTTCCAAACTATTATATCATCATCAATATATCGCTTGTAGAGGACCGGATTTGCCGCAAGTATATTATTGGCGAGGAAATCCCTCTCCATAAACCCCATAAAGAGATTAGCATAACTTGGGGCAAATCTGGTCCCCATGGCGGGTACCGCATTTTTGCAAATAAATTGATTGTTATAAGAAAATAATTATGGGTTAGTAAAAAACGTATACATTCCAGATGAAAGATCTCTGTGAGGGCTTTAGAGTATCGTCTTTATCTAAAAAGAATTGAGCTGCTTTTAATCCATCCTTATGGGAGGATACAGTACTAGAAAATAGATATGAATCCTCTAAGATATACGGGAAGAGCTTAGATGCGATTCCCCTAGGCCAAGTACTTCTAGACAAATGATAATTTAAATAGAAATGATAAAAGTAACAAAAATCAACATTTTTTAAGGGATAGACCAAAGGCAAATACAAAGAAAGCCCATTACCACAAAGAAACCTAAGAAAAAGACGGGCATCAGAAAAAGAGGGAAAGAGAGGAGGAGCAAAGCGGACACAAAAAAAATAAGAAATTGGGATTAAATAAACATAATGAGATTTTTTAATCTAAGTAAATTCCAATTAGCTAAACTCATGAGGATATTTTAAGTAAAGGTTTGATATTTGCCCCACTGCAAACTAAATAAATTTGACACATATGTAGATGCCATAAATTTATTAAAAGACTGATGGTAAAAAGATGGTTTGCTAGAACTGAGATTGAAAAGCAAGCACAATCAAGTCTAACAGATACACATGGTTTCATCCATCAAATTTAAAAAAGAAATCTAGTTTTTATCCAAAATATGACAAGGGATATGCTATAGAGACATTTGAAAAATGGATTACTCAAGATATAGAAAATATAAAAGATGATAAAATCAAAAAAGTACATAATAATCTTAGCAAAAAACAACTAAAAGTCATTAAAGAGCTAGAAGAGAATGGGAATATAGTGTTGAAGCCAGCAGATAAGGGTGGGGGAATAGTTGTTCTAAACTCTGAAGATTACAACAAAATGTGTGAGAGCATTTTAGAGGACTCAAAAACATATTATAAGATTTCAAAATAACCACTACAGTACATTTTAATTACATATTTGGGAAACCCTCCTAGATAAGGCTAGTGAAGAAAGGAATAATTAAATCAAAAGGAGAGAGAGTATCTACTTTTAAAATATTACAAATTCCGTTACTATTACTGCCTTACAAAAGATTCTTAAATCATAGTCTCCCCACCAGGGAGAGACCAATAATATCAGGGATTAGCTCAATAATTTCTAATGTCTCTGAATATATTGACATCTATTTGCAGAAATATGTGAGGAATTACCCTCTTTCTTAAAAGATTCCACCGAAGTCCTAAAATTATTAGAAAATGTTGTTTGGAAGAAAGTTTTTGGTTTGCAACATGTGATGTTGCTTCTTTGTATACCTGTATCTCCCATAAGGATGGATTAAAAGCAGCTCAATTCTTTTTAGATAAAGACAATACTCTAAAGCCCTCACAGAGATCTTCATTCTGGAATGTATAAGTTTTTATACTAACCATAATTATTTTTCTTATAACAATCAATTTTATTGCAAAAATGCGGTACCGCTATGGGGACCAGATTTGCCCCAAATTATGCTAATCTCTTTATGGGGTTATGGGAGAGGATTTCCTCACCAATAATATACTTGCAGCAAATCTGGTCCTCTACAAGCGATATATCGATGATATTATAATAGTTTGGAAAGGACAAAAAATGAGTTTGAGAGTTTCTTATCTGAAATAAATTTGAAAATTACTAGTGAATAAAAATAAAGAAAAAATTAACTTTTTGGACCTGGAAATCTATATAACAAATAATGTCATCAACACCAAACGCATTTCAAAACTGTTGATGCAAATAATTATATCCATCAAACGAGTTGTCACCACAAAAAGTGTAAAGAAAACATACCAAAGGGGCAACTATTACGGATTAGAAAAAAAATGTAACAATGATATGGATTATGATATCCAAGCTGATATTTAGAAAGAAAAATTTGTAGCAAGAGGGTATGAAGAATCAAAAATTGTAGCTATTAAAGAGGATGTAAGGACTCGAGATAGAAAAGAATTGATGACAAAGAGACCTACACAATGTAAAAATAAAGATGATAATAAATTATTCATCCCCTTTATTACGAAATACAGTCAAAATAGCCAGATTATTGAAAAAATCATTAGGAAACACTGGCCAATACTTAAAAGCGATGATAGAATAGGAGAGCTATTATCAAAATACCCAAACATAGTGTATAAAAGATCCCAAAATCTGAAATCAATTCTGGCACCCACTGAAATAAAAAAGAGAATAAATAGAGATCAAGATCTTACGGGTAAGACTATTAATGGCTTTTTTCCCATGCCTTACATGTAAAGCATGTAAACATGCAGAAAAAAAGAAAGACATAAAATCTAATGTGACAGGGGAAAAAGTATAAGATAAAACAACAAATAAGATGCTACGACAAAAATGTGGTATACCTTTTAGAATGTAGGTGTGGCCTACAATACATAGGCGAATCAGAAAGACCCCTAAGAGACAGAATTAGGGAGCATATGTTGTCTATTGAACACTGTGATCAGGAAAGAAATAAAGATCTCCCTATACCGAAACATTTCAGAGGATGTAATAATGCAAATGCGAAATATTTAAGGTATACAGGAATAGCAAAACTTCAAAAAAATTGGAGAGGTACCGATATACATAATAACCTCCTGAAATGAGAGAGTAAGTGGATCTTCAAAATGAAGACCTTAACACCTAAGGGACTAAATCAGGAATTATAATTAGGTTGTTTTCTTATAGAATAGCTTATTCCCAATAGTAATTCAATTGACATAATACCCCTGTAATAGAATAAATTAATGTGTTTCCATGAGTTAAATATTAATTCTTCCCTAATATAATGATTTTAATTTTATTATATTTTAGAAATAGGGTCTTTATATTATGAAGGCGCTTAATGAAGAAATGTACTCTAACAATATCATTAAAATTACTTTTTTCTTTTTTAAAAAACCAATCTTCCTCTCCTTCAATTTTAATCTATTAAGGAGTCAGTGCAAATGGCTCCTATAGCTATAGGAAACACTTCTTAAAAATAGGAGATGGAGAAAAAAGAAATACCAGGTCTCTCCCACTCCCTTGCAATAATCTCAGAAGCACGGTCTGGAACAGGAAATACCTCCACCACAGAGGGAACATCAAAATACTTGTTCAGCTTACTTGACTTTTTAGGATTAACAACAATAGTAGAATCAGAGTCATCCAAGGTAGCCAAACCTCCTTAAGTAACAAGCAGAAGTTTTCCAGCTTAAATCTGAAGGACACAACTTCAGCATCAGTAGAAGGAATTATACTGCCTGAATCTGAGATTTCACCCTCGAAATCATCATCCTCAGACTTCTGAGAGGAAATACTTTAATTAGCCACTTCAGGATCAGAAACCTTACTTTACTGTTTCGTTAAATTTCTTTTTGTGTTTTCCCTGCAGCATGGGAAAAGCAGACAGCACCTCAGATACCGCAGAGGATACCTGGGCAGCAATATCTTGCAAAGTAACCCCAGACGGAGCATGAGAGGAAATGCAGGACACTGCATGTGCAGATGAATAGGATTGGGATGCTTGAGGAGACAGCTACGGCACATCTGAAACAGAGGAACAAAAAGGTACTGGGGGGTTCCACCTGGGCATCAAAACATAAGCTACAGGTAACATCCTGCACAGCCTCTTGATCCATAATACAAAAAAAAGCAAATAAAAAATCTAACTTTTAATTTTTTTAACTTTTTTTTAACTTTTTTTTTATATCTTTTAACAAAGGATATAATACAGAACAACAAAATATTCCTAAATAAATGTTCGCTTTAAATTTACAAATCAAGAAAACATACCCCAGGCAACACTCTACACCTCAGCAGAATTACTGAGGTGCCGTACCTGTCCTGCAACCTGCAGCAAACAGAGGAAAAAAATGATTCCGTTTACAATACGGATTCCAGAGAAGAAAAAACAGCAAGAAGCCTTCTAAACAGCAGAGCCATCTGAAATATGTGCACCTCACTCTACAAGAAGTGAAGAAAAGCGCCAAAAATCTCTGACATCAAAGAATCAGAAACTCCCTAAAAGGGGCGGTCCTACAGCTGACAAAAAAAGCCATTTTTTTTTAAACGACTTTCTTGAAAACAGACTTAAAACCAAATAATAAAACCCCAATAAAAGTACATAATCTGTTACTAAAAATGGATCCTCACTGAGCCATCAATAAAATAAATAACTCCTCACACTAACAGTGACTGCAAAAACTGCCATAAAAACCTGCACCCTGAGAGGAATAATAAAAAACGTCCCCCTGCAGCGTTTCAGCTGAATAAGTGCCACATTTTTGCCTGCTTACATAGAAAAATAAAACTGGCACTTACCTTAATATTTATCTGTCCGGCAGTAGGACAGCTCACCTGGTTTGAGAGGATGCCATCCCTCACATGGACCTGTGGAAATACAGAAAGACTGAGTAAGGCTATCAAAATAGGGCAGCAAAATGTTTTGGGAAAACGCAGTGAGAATTGTACCCCACAAGTTCCCAATTGCTGAAAAGCAATCACTGCCCTACTGAAGAGACTGACATAGGCTTAGGGTAGACCCTTTAGAAAGATTAGAGCAAACCTACTCTGCTTTTAAAATAAAAAATCTTGATTGTAGATCAGACACCAAAACTTCCCCTCTTCTTTGCACCACAGGCAAAGAGAATGACTGGGGATAATGGGTAAGGGAAGTGAAATATATAGCAGCTTTGCTGTGGTGCTCTTTGCCTCCTCCTGCTGGCCAGGAGTGATATTCCCACTAGTAATTGATGATTCTGTGGACTCACCATATCTTAGGAAAGAAAGAAAAAAACATCTCATATAGTTAGTTTGCTCAAATTATACAAACAATTTAACATCCCACTCAGAGTTCAAACCTTTTGGTATTCTAGTTTCCAGATGGTAAATCCAAAAGACTTCTCTTTGTTTTAAGATTTATTCCCTATTCCCCCCTCTGGGGTGTCTTGGAATTACTTGGATACACTGGAATGCCAAAAGTGAACTATCAGCGTTATGTTCCCTCTTAAAATGTAGAGAGATTGGTTTAGTAGACTCTGGATCCTTAATTGCTCTAAGGTGTTCAAGAAAAACGATCCTTAGTCAAACTTACATATTGCTTATAGCACACCCTACAGGTCAGAAGGTATATTGCAACTTTTCCTGTTACCTGGGAAGTGAACAGTGTACCAAAAATGACATATGAGCAGGACTTACATTGATTGCTCTTACATTTGAAAAAAACCTGGTTTCAAAGAAAGCCAATTCTGTTTAGCACACCCAGGTAGCATGGACGGTGACAATGTATTGCCCAAAGTTTTAGCTTTTCTGGATAAAAGATGTACATCCTGTATGTATAATATCCCTAAATTTATCAATAGTTTCCAAAATTGGCAGTGAGTCTCTAATAATACCACAAATATTATGGTACTCACTGCTATAAGTAGTGAGAAACTTAGGTTTATTCCCCATGTCAGTACTTCTATTCTGGGGACAAACAAATAATCTCATTCTACAACATCTACTTGTTTCTTGATGCTTTCCAGGATTTCTTTCTTATATCCTCTCTCAATAAACCTGCTAGTTAATTCTCTAGCATGATGTTCATAATCCACAGGGTCAGTACAATTACGCTTAACCCTCATGTACTGACTTTTGGGAATAGCATTAACAGTATGTTTTGGGTGACAAGACGCATACAATATAGTATTGCTGCTACTTCTTTTCTTTACAGTTCTACTTCAACACAGTGTTTGGGAATATTGGATTTCAACTTTATATCCAAATAGGCTATACTCTCTTTACTATGAGTATATGTAAATTTTAAATTCAGATAATTTTCTTGTAGATAACCCAGAAAAGAGGGAATCATATCATACGGACCTTTCCATACAAATAAGAGGTCGTTGATAGTGACTAAAAAAGAGAATGTTCTCCCTGAAGGGGTTAGTATCTCCAAAGACATGGAAAAACTCCCACCAACCCAAATACAGGTTGGCGTAGGAGGGAGCACATTTTGCGTCTCTGGAGATAGTATTCCCCCTCAAAGAAATTATGTGACAAGAGAAAATCAATTGATCTCAGAATAAACTCTCACTTCCTCACTGTAAGTAGAAAGATGATTTAGAAAAAATTCAAAGGCCTTGATACCTTTTTCATGGGGGATAGATGTGTAGAGTGACACAACATCTACAGATATAAAGGAAAAGCCTTCTTGCCATTCAATCTGTCTGATAACATCACTGGTATCTTTTATATAGCTCTTCAAATTCAAAACTAGTGATGGCAGATAGGTATCAATCAATTCCGACAAGGGCTCAATCAATGAGCCTATTCCTGCCACTATGGGGCGTCCAGGAGGGTTATGTAAACTTTCATGGATTTTGGGCAAATAATGAAATATTGCCACTTTTGGATACTTAACCATTAAAAAAACCCACATTTTTCTGTGTTATGACCCCATTGTGTAGAGCTAAATAAATAATGTAGGTCAGTTCCCCCTGATATACAAAGGTGGGATTATATGGCAATTTCATGTATACCTCTGTGTCAGATAATTGCCTAACTGCTTCCAATATGTAGTCACTTCTATTGAGAACCATTATTTTGCCCCCCTTATCCGAACCACAAATTACAATCTATTTGTTACTCTGTAATTTCTGTAATGCAAAGTATTCATGTTTGGTGAAATTATCACCCCTGTGACAACTCCAATCAATAAGCCGGACCGATAGCTCATCTCACTAATTAATGCACTGTTATAGAGATCTGTGGCAACCCAAGGGTTGCAGGTTCAATCCCAGCAAGGTTCACTCAGCCTTTCATCCTTCCGAGGTAAAATTAGTACCATTAAGTTGGGTAATAAAAATACCTGTTAGTGCTGCAAGTCGATTAAGTTTGAGGTATTGCGCTATACAAGTATCCAATTATTATTATCATGGAGATCCTTCAATTTTAATTCTAAAGTTTTCTGAAAAACTTCTACATCACTTGATCTAGTTTGTACTGGATAAAAATCTGACTTAGCTCTTAATTTGATATTATCTGTTCTAATAGTTTGTACATCAATACTAGATATGTTCTCTTTATCCAAGGACAGTAGATCAAGTTCTGCACTTATCTAAGAAGTTGAAATTCTACAATAGTATTGAAGAAGTTAAAATGAGTTGTAGGGGCAACATTGAGACCCAGAGAAAGAATTGAATTTGACTTTTAGTCAGAGTAAAGGAAGACAAATTTACAACATTGCTGCTGTCCTTGTCTGATTCATCTTCTCCCTCTGGGGGTACCGGTTTGTGTCTGTATTTCTTGTGTATCATCTGTGATGGCCAACCAATGTGATGGAACCCCAGCTACCCCGACTGGGTAGCTCGCCAAAAAGGGTCCTGCTTCCTCCCTGCCGACTGCAGCTGCGTAGCCACCAAGTGACTGTAGCCCACCTCTGATGGATACTGGCTACCCCGACTAGGTAGCTCCGCCAGAAGGATCCCTCCTGTACCTGACAATAGGCAGCTATGTAGCTAAGAAAGTGATTATAGCAATCCCCACCCAAATAACTAGACAGACTAGCATTCAGGTGAAACAAGAACTGACTTTATTACAAAACACACACTCCTTTTATTCACAAACAAAGGGTCTTATCTCACTTCCAAATCTCCCGCCCCTCCAGATAGGCTGGCACCTGCCACAGAGGTGGTAGATTTTGGGGTGATCCCAGGGGAGTGGCAGCACTCCCAGGGTGTCATTCGAAAGCTCTTGGTCCCCAGATGCCACAGTCCAAAAAGCGGCATGATTCATTACTGCGGACCAGAGTTACAGCCCAGTAAAGATTGGTGGGTAGGGGTGTCCAAAAACCCCGGTTCCAAAAGTAGCTCCCCTCCGGCAATTCCCCCACCTCTTGTCCTCCCCTAGGGGCTACAAATTGCCAAAAGAGCGGAGCAAAGGGCTGCTGGAGCAACCAGGGGTAAAGTTAGCAGGTGTCCGGCGTGATGTGGCCGACTGGGATTTCCAGAAGCCCGGCCAACCAAGAAGGCTTTTCCCAGTCAGAGATCAGCTCTCCTCTGACAACAGATCCCGTAAGCCATGAAATGGCCAAATCTGATGTAGAAAGGAGTCAGTCAGGCAGTAGGGGGTGGGGGTAGCCTTGGGGGTCTGGTATCCATGACATCTCCCCCTTCTAGTCCAGCAGACCTGGCTGGACCCCAATGGGTCAGCCTGGGGCTGTCCGGTGGTGGTCTTCCACTTGTAGGTTTCTGGGAGGGGACATCCTGTCCTTTCTCGGCTTGTGGTATCCTTGTTTCTCCCTGCTGGCCTTCATCCCCTTGCGCCCTGAGTGCAGGGATATTCCCATAAGGCACAGTCCCAAGCCAGGTTTCCAAGGCCGGCTCCAAAACATTTGCTCTCCCACAAGTCTCAGTGTCCTTAAGTCTCATGGTCACACTGCCTTCCTCTGTGACCTTCGGCTGAGTACTTGCTAACCCACCCACAAACAGAACTGTTGCCGGGTTCCCAGCTGTATTCCCACCCAAGACTGTAGGTTGAGGTTGCTCCTTGGTGGGGCAGGCGAAATTCGGGTGCCCAAACTTGTGGCACCAACTGCATGGGTGGGTATCCCCTTGCCTAATGCAACCCCTGCCCCCTGTGGGAAATCCTCTGGGACAGGTGTAGGGTAGGGATCAGGCCAAGCTGCTGTGGAGAGAGACCGCCTGTCTCCCCCCCCCATGAAGGGTATCTGCTGCTGGGAGCCTGCTCTGCCGCTGGGGAGAGAGACCGACTGTCTCCGCTCCCTGGAAGGGGTTCAGCCACTGGGGAGAGAGGTTCACAACCTCCTCTCCCTGGAAGGGTTGCTGCCTCTGGGGAGGGAGACCAACTGTCTCAGCTCCCTGGAAGGGGTTCAGCCGTTTTGGAGAGAGATCTGCCACCTCCTCTCCCTGGAAGGGTTGCTGCCTCTGGGGAGGGAGACCGACTGTCTCCGCTCCCTGGAAGAGGTTTGGCCACTGGGGAGAGAGATCTGCCACCTCCTCTCCCTGAAAGGGGCGCTGCCGCTGGGTAGGGAGACCGACTGTCTCCGCTCCATGGCTTCAGCGGCTCTCTGCCCTGTTGCCAGCGCTTCTGCTGGGGTGGTTCCCTGGTCCAAGACCATAAGCTCGGGGTCAAGCTGCTGATCGGGATCTAGCAGCTCTTGGACGCTTATTCATTGTTGCCACTCCTCGGAGGCCAATCTCCATGAATCCCAGACTGCTGCGCCACCGCTCCATGCAAAATCTGTGACATGCTGGTCTAGCAGCCTCTTGTATGCCACTTTCAGCTCCAATTCCTGGCCACATATATAATCCATATCGGCTTGCACCCAGGGTACCTCCGAGAGATTCAGCAGTCTCTCTCGGTACTCACAAATGTCCTCCAGGCTCCACTCCGCCTCACACCCAAAGTCTGGGTCCTCTGTCATTCTTTCAAATATTAATCCAGGGCCGCCGTAGGGTGGGTGCCATCCTCCCGCCATGGCCGCGCTTGCATAGCGTGCCATCGGAGGGCCCAGTAACCGTGATCCAGCACCCCCTCATCCTAGATCAATCTATCCAATTCAGACAACCATTCCTCCCTGGGCTGCTCTCCCAGGAAATGGACTCGTAAGTCCCACTGGAGGCAGTACTCTTCCTCCGAAGAGGGAGGGTCATAATCCGATAGCCCTGCTCTTGTTGAAGAGCCTCTCAATACAAACTAGGACCGTGCAGCTGGGCCCACGCCTCCTGTACTCTTCTTAGGAGCTCTGCTTCCATAGTTACCGGCTACTGTGGGACTTCTCCTCTGTCAGCAGGAACCTTGTGAAAGAAGCAGATCCCACCACTGCCAACCAACTTGACGGGACCCCGGCTACCCCGACTGGGTAGCTCCACCAAAAAGGGTCCTGCTTTCTTCCTGCCGACTGCAGCTGTGTAGACACCAAGTGATTGTAGCCCAACTCTGATGGATACCGGCTACCCCGACTAAGTAGCTCTGCCAGAAGGATCCCTCCTGTACCTGACAACAGGCAGCTATGTAGCTAAGAAAATGATTATAGCAATCCCCACCCAAATAACTAGACAGACTAGCATTCAGGTGAAACAAGAACTGACTTTATTAGGAAACACACTCCTTTTATACACAAATGGTCTTATCTCACTCCCAAATCTTCCACCATTCCCGCCCCTCCAGATAGGCTGGTGCCTGCCATAGCAGCCACAGTCCCACAGAGTCCCAGGACACAGAGGTGTCATTTGAAAGCTCTCAGTCCCCAGATGCCACAGCCCAAAAAGCAGAGTGATTCATTAGTGGGGCCCGGAGTTACAGTCCAGTAAAGATGGGGGGGTAGGGATGTCCAAAACCCCCGGTTCCCAAAGTAGCTCCCCTCCGGCAATTTCCCCACCTCTTATCCTCCCAAGGGACTACCAATCCCCAAAAGAGCAGAGCTCTGGGGCAAAGGGCCACTGGAGCAACTGGGGTAAACTTAGCGGATGTCTGGCGTGATGTG
The DNA here is from genome assembly GCF_027579735.1 of Bombina bombina. Taxonomy (NCBI): domain Eukaryota; kingdom Metazoa; phylum Chordata; class Amphibia; order Anura; family Bombinatoridae; genus Bombina; species Bombina bombina. Next base: position 106,091,885 of record NC_069509.1, on the reverse strand, counting down.
GCCGACCGGGAGTTCCAGAAGCCTGGCCAGCCAAGAAGGGTTTTCACGGTCAGAGATCAGCTCTCCTCTGACAATGTACACATACAAAAACAACAGATATCACAAATCTGGGAGATGACGTAAGCCATAAAAACATAATTTATGTAAGAACTTACCTGATAAATTCATTTCTTTCATATTAGCAAGAGTCCATGAGCTAGTGACGTATGGGATATACATTCCTACCAGGAGGGGCAAAGTTTCCCAAACCTCAAAATGCCTATAAATACACCCCTCACCACACCCACAAATCAGTTTAACGAATAGCCAAGAAGTGGGGTGATAAGAAAAAAGTGCAAAGCATAAATATAAGGAATTGGAATAATTGTGCTTTATACAAAAAAATCATAACCACCACAAAAAAGGGTGGGCCTCATGGACTCTTGCTAATATGAAAGAAATGAATTTATCAGGTAAGTTCTTCCATAAATTATGTTTTCTTTCATGTAATTAGCAAGAGTCCATGAGCTAGTGACGTATGGGATAATGACTACCCAAGATGTGGATCTTCCACGCAAGAGTCACTAGAGAGGGAGGGATAAAATAAAGACAGCCAATTCCGCTGAAAAAAAATCCACACCCAAAAATAAAGTTTAAATCTTATAAAGAAAAAAACTGAAAATCTAAGCAGAAGATTCAAACTGAAACAGCTGCCTGAAGTACTTTTCTACCAAAAACAGCTTCAGTAGAAGAAAACACATCAAAATGGTAGAATTTAGTAAAAGTATGCAAAGAAGACCAAGTTGCTGCTTTGCAAATCTGATCAACCGAAGCTTCATTCCTAAACGCCCAGGAAGTAGAAACTGACCTAGTAGAATGAGCTGTAATCCTTTGAGGCGGAGTTTTACCCGACTCGACATAAGCATGATGAATCAAAGATTTTAACCAAGATGCCAAAGAAATGGCAGAGGCCTTCTGACCTTTCCTAGAACCGGAAAAGATAACAAATAGACTAGAAGTCTTTCGGAAATTTTTAGTAGCTTCAACATAATATTTCAAAGCTCTAACTACATCCAAAGAATGCAATGATTTCTCCTTAGAATTCTTAGGATTAGGACATAATGAAGGAACCACAATTTCTCTACTAATGTTGTTAGAATTCACAACCTTAGGTAAAAATTTAAAAGAAGTTCGCAACACCGCCTTATCCTGATCAAAAATCAGAAAAGGAGACTCACAAGAAAGAGCAGATAATTCAGAAACTCTTCTGGCAGAAGAGATGGCCAAAAGGAACAAAACTTTCCAAGAAAGTAATTTAATGTCCAATGAATGCATAGGTTCAAACGGAGGAGCTTGAAGAGCCCCCAGAACCAAATTCAAACTCCAAGGAGGAGAAATTGACTTAATGACAGGTTTTATACGAACCAAAGCTTGTACAAAACAATGAATATCAGGAAGATTAGCAATCTTTCTGTGAAAAAGAACAGAAAGAGCAGACATTTGTCCTTTCAAGGAACTTGCAGACAAACCTTTATCCAAACCATCCTGAAGAAACTGTAAAATTCTCGGAATTCTAAAAGAATGCCAGGAAAAATGATGAGAAAGACACCAAGAAATATAAGTCTTCCAGACTCTATAATATATCTCCCTAGATACGGATTTACGAGCCTGTAACATAGTATTAATCACAGAGTCAGAGAAACCTCTTTGACTAAGAATCAAGCGTTCAATCTCCATACCTTTAAATTTAAGGATTTGAGATCCTGATGGAAAAAAGGACCTTGCGACAGAAGGTCTGGTCTTAACGGAAGAGTCCACGGTTGGCAAGAGGCCATCCGGACAAGATCCGCATACCAAAACCTGTGAGGCCATGCTGGAGCCACCAGCAGAACAAACGAGCATTCCTTCAGAATCTTGGAGATTACTCTTGGAAGAAGAACTAGAGGCGGAAAGATATAGGCAGGATGATACTTCCAAGGAAGTGACAATGCATCCACTGCTTCCGCTTGAGGATCCCTGGATCTGGACAGATACCTGGGAAGTTTCTTGTTTAGATGAGAGGCCATCAGATCTATTTCTGGAAGTCCCCACATTTGAACAATCTGAAGAAATACCTCTGGGTGAAGAGACCATTCGCCCGGATGTAACATTTGGCGACTGAGATAATCCGCTTCCCAATTGTCTATACCTGGGATATGAACCGCAGAAACTAGACAGGAGCTGGATTCCGCCCAAACCAGAATTCGAGATACTTCTTTCATAGCCAGAGGACTGTGAGTCCCTCCTTGATGATTGATGTATGCCACAGTAATATTGATCGGTAATCTCACCTCCTGAGATTCCCAAACCCCTTGTGCTGTCAGAGACCCCCACACAGCTCCCCAACCTGTAAGACTTGCATCTGTTGAAATTACAGTCCAGGTCGGAAGAACAAAAGAAGCCCCCTGAACTAAACGATGGTGATCTGTCCACCACGACAGAGAGTGTCATACAATCGGTTTTAAAGATATTAATTGAGATATCTTTGTGTAATCCCTGCACCACTGGTTCAGCATACAGAGCTGAAGAGGTCGCATGTGAAAACGAGCAAAGGGGATCGCGTCCGATGCAGCAGTCATAAGACCTAGAATTTCCATGCATAAGGCTACCGAAGGGAATGATTGTGACTGAAGGTTTCGACAAGCTGATATCAATTTTAGACGTCTCTTGTCTGTCAAAGACAGAGTCATGGACACTGAATCTATCTGGAAACCTAAAAAGGTTACCCTTGTCTGAGGAATCAATTAACTTTTTGGTAAATTGATCCTCCAACCATGATCTTGAAGAAACAACACAAGTCGGTTCGTATGAGATTCTGCTAAATGTGAAGACTGAGCAAGTACCAAGATATCGTCCAAATAAGGAAATACCACAATACCCTGTTCTCTGATTACAGACAGAAGGGCACTGAGAACCTTTGTAAAAATTCTTGGAGCTGTTGCTAGGCCAAACGGTAGAGCCACAAACTGGTAATGCTTGTCTAGGAAAGAGAATCTCAGAAACTGATAGTGATCTGGATGAATCGGAATATGCAGATATGCATCCTGTAAATCTATTGTAGACATATAATGCCCTTGCTGAACAAAAGGCAGGATAGTCCTTACAGTTACCATTTTGAATGTTGGTATCCTTACATAACGATTCAATATTTTTAGATCCAGAACTGGTCTGAAGGAATTCTCCTTCTTTGGTACAATGAAGAGATTTGAATAAAACCCCAGCCCCTGTTCCAGAACTGGAACTGGCATAATTACTCCAGCCAACTCTAGATCTGAAACACATTTCAGAAATGCTTGAGCCTTCACTGGGTTTACTGGGACACGGGAAAGAAAAAATCTCTTTGCAGGAGGCCTTATCTTGAAGCCAATTCTGTACCCTTCTGAAACAATGTTCTGAATCCAAAGATTGTGAACGGAATTGATCCAAATTTCTTTGAAAAAACGTAATCTGCCCCCTACCAGCTGAGCTGGAATGAGGACCACACCTTCATGTGGACTTAGGAGCTGGCTTTGGTTTTCTAAAAGGCTTGGATTTATTCCAGACTGGAGATGGTTTCCAAACTGATACTGCTCCTGAGGATGAAGGATCAGGCTTTTGTTCCTTGTTGTGACGAAAGGAACGAAAACAATTATTAGACCTAAATTTACCTTTAGATTTTTTATCCTGTGGTAAAAAAGTTCCTTTCCCTCCAGTAACAGTTGAGATAATAGAATCCAACTGAGAACCAAATAATTTATTACCCTGGAAAGAAAGGGAAAGCAGAGTAGACTTAGAAGACATATCAGCATTCCAAGTTTTAAGCCATAAAGCTCTTCTAGCTAAAATAGCTAGAGACATATACCTGACATCAACTCTAATGATATCAAAGATGGCATCACAAATAAAATTATTAGCATGTTGAAGAAGATTAATAATGCTATGAGAATTATGATCTGTTACTTGTTGCGCTAAAGCTTCTAACCAAAAAGTTGAAGCTGCAGCAACATCCGCTAAAGATATAGCAGGTCTAAGAAGATTACCTGAACACAAGTAAGCTTTTCTTAGAAAGGATTCAATTTTCCTATCAAAAGGATCCTTAAAGGAAGTACCATCTGCCGTAGGAATAGTAGTACGCTTAGCAAGAGTAGAGACAGCCCCATCAACTTTAGGGATTTTGTCCCAAAACTCTAATCTGTCAGATGGCACAGGATATAATTGCTTAAAACGTTTAGAAGGAGTAAATGAATTACCCAAAATATTCCATTCCCTGGAAATTACTTCAGAAATAGCATCAGGGACAGGAAAAACTTCTGGAATAACTACAGGAGATTTAAAAACCTTATCTAAACGTTTAGATTTAGTATCAAGAGGACTAGAATCCTCTATTTCTAATGCATTTAGGACTTCTTTAAGTAAAGAACGAATAAATTCAATTTTAAATAAATATGAAGATTTATCAGCATCAACCTCTGAGACAGAATCCTCTGAACCAGAAGAACCATTATCAGAATCAGAATGATGATGTTCATTTAAAAATTCATCTGAAAAATGAGAAGTTTTAAAAGACTTTTTACGTTTACTAGAAGGAGGAATAACAGACATAGCCTTCTTAATGGATTTAGAAACAAAATCTCTTATGTTATCAGGAACACTCTGAGTATTATATGTTGACGGGACAGCAACAGGTAATGTAACAGTACTAAAGGAAATATTATCTGCATTAACAAGTTTGTCATGACAATCAGTACAAACAACAGCTGGAGGAACAGATACCATAAGTTTACAGCAGATACACTTAGCTTTGGTAGCTCCAGCACCAGGCAGCGATTTTCCAGAAGTATCTTCTGACTCAGTTTCAACGTGGGACATCTTGCAATATGTAATAGAAAAAACAACATATAAAGCAAAATTGATCAAATTCCTTAAATGACAGTTTCAGGAATGGGAAAAAATGCCAGTGAACAAGCTTCTAGCAACCAGAAGCAATAAATAATGAGACTTAAATAATGTGGAGACAATAGTGACGCCCATATGTTTTTTAGCGCCAAAAAAGACGCCCACATTATTTGGCGCCTAAATGCTTTTGGCGCCAAAAATGACGCCACATCCGGAACGCCGACACTTTTGGCGCAAAAGAACGTAAAAAATGACGCAACTTCCGGCGACACGTATGACGCCGAAAACAGAAAAAAAATTTGCGCCAAAAAAGTCCGCGCCAAGAATGACGCAATAAAATGAAGCATTTTCAGCCCCCGCGAGCCTAACAGCCCACAGGGAAAAAGTCAAATTTTAAGGTAAGAAAAAAATTGATTGAATTATATGCATTATCCCAAAAATGAAACTGACTGTCTGAAAATAAGGAATGTTGAACATCCTGAGTCAAGGCAAATAAATGTTTGAATACATATATTTAGAACTTTATAAAAAAGTGCCCAACCATAGCTTAGAGTGTCACAGAAAATAAGACTTACTTACCCCAGGACACTCATCTACATGTTGTAGAAAGCCAAACCAGTACTGAAACGAAAATCAGTAGAGGTAATGGTATATATATAAGAGTATATCGTCGATCTGAAAAGGGAGGTAAGAGATGAATCTCTACGACCGATAACAGAGAACCTATGAAATAGACCCCGTAGAAGGAGATCATTGAATTCAAATAGGCAATACTCTCCTCACATCCCTCTGACATTCACTGCACGCTGAGAGGAAAACCTGGCTCCAACCTGCTGCGGAGCGCGTATCAACGTAGAATCTAGCACAAACTTATTTCACCACCTCCATAGGAGGCAAAGTTTGTAAAACTGATTTGTGGGTGTGGTGAGGGGTGTATTTATAGGCATTTTGAGGTTTGGGAAACTTTGCCCCTCCTGGTAGGAATGTATATCCCATACGTCACTAGCTCATGGACTCTTGCTAATTACATGAAAGAAATAGCAAAATCTGATGTAGAAATGAGTCAGCCAGGCAATGGGGGGGGGGGTAGCCTTGGGGGTCTGGTATCTGTGACATCATTTTTTGTGTTGTAACACTAAAGATGTAGTCTTTGTCTTTTGGGTTGTGGCAATATTTCATTATTTTCCCAAAATCCATAAAAGTTTACATAACCCTCCTGGACGCCCTATAGTGGCCCTTGTCGGAATTGATTGATACCTATCTGCAACCACTAGTTTTGAATTTAAAGAGCTATGTAAAAGATTCCAGTGATGTTATCAGACAGATTGAAGTAATTGAGTGGCAAGAAGGCTTTTCCTTTATATCTGTATATGTAGTGTCACTCTACACATATATCCCCCATGAAAAAGGAATGAAGGCCATTGAATTTTTTCTGAATCATCTTTCTATTTACAGTGAGGAAGTGAAAGAGTTTATTTTGAGATCAATTGACACGGAACGGCAATTGGAGCAAAATTTGCTCCCTCCTACGCCAACCTGTATTTGGGTTGGTGGGAGCTTTTCAGCATCTTTGGAGATACTAACCCCTTCAGGGAGAACATTCTCTTTTTTGGTCGCTATATCAACGACCTCTTATTTGTATGGAAAGATCCGGATGATATGATTCCCTCTTTTCTTGGTTATCTACAAGAGAATGATCTGAATTTAAAATCTACATATACTCATTACTAAGAGAGTATAGCCTATTTGGATATAAAGTTGAAATCCAATATTCCCAAACACTGTGTTGAAGTAGAACTGTATAGAAAAGAAGTAGCAGGCAATACTATATCGTATTCAGTGACTTGTCCCCTAAAACATACTGTTAATGCTATTCCCAAAAGTCAGTACATGAAGGTTAAGCGTAATTGTACTGACCCTGTGGATTATGAACATCATGCTAGAGAATTAACTAGCAAGTTTATTGAGATAGGATATAAGAAAGAAAGCCTGGAAAGCATTAAGAAACAAGTAGATGTTGTAGAAAGAGATTCTTCGTTTGTCCCCAGAAACAGAAGTACTGATATGGGGGAATAAACCTAAGTTTATCACTACTTATAGCAGTGAGTATCATAATATTTGTGGTATTATTAGAGACTCACTGACAATTTTGGAAACCGATGATAAACTTAGGGATATTATACATACAGGCTGTACTTTTGTATCCAGAAAAGCTAAAGCATTGGGCAATACATTGTCACCGTCCATACTACCTGGGTGTGCTAAACAGAATTTGCTTTCTTTGAATCCAGGTTTTTTCAAATGTAATAGCAATCAATGTAAGTCCTGCTCATATGTCATTTTTGGTACACAGTTCACTTCCCAGGTAACAGGAAAAGTTTATCAACTAAGACAATATTCAGCGTGCAATTCCTGTTTTGCACTATACCTTCTGACCTGTAGGGGGTGCTATAAGCAATATGTAGGTTTGACTACTAGAGCTCTTAAGGATCGTTTTCTTGAACACCTTAGAGCAATTGAGGATCCAGAGTCTACTACACCAATCTCTCTACATTTTAAGATAGAACATAACACTGATAGTTCACTTTTGGCATTCCAGTGTATCCAGGTAATTCCAAGACACCCCAATAGGGAAGAAATCTTAAGACAAAGAGAAGTCTTTTGGATTTACCATCTGGAAACTAGAATACCAAAAGGTTTGAACTCAGAGAGGGATGTTAAATCAAAAGGAGAGAGAGTATCTACTTTTAAAATATTACAAAATTCCGTTACTATACTGCTTACCAAAGATTCTTAAATCCCTAGTCTCCCCATCAGGGAGACCAATAATATCAGGGATTAGCTCAATAATTTCTAATGTCTCTGAATATATTGACATCTATTTGCAGAAATATGTGAGGGAATTACCCTCTTTCTTAAAAGATTCCACCGAAGTCCTAAAATTATTAGAAAATGTTGTTTGGGAAGAAAGTTTTTGGTTTGCAACATGTGATGTTGCTTCTTTGTATACCTGTATCTCCCATAAGGATGGATTAAAAGCAGCTCAATTCTTTTTAGATAAAGACAATACTCTAAAGCCCTCACAGAGATCTTTCATTCTGGAATGTATAAGTTTAATACTAACCCATAATTATTTTTCTTATAACAATCAATTTTATTTGCAAAAATGCGGTACCGCTATGGGGACCAGATTTGCCCCAAATTATGCTAATCTCTTTATGGGGTTATGGGAGAGGGATTTCCTCACCAATAATATACTTGCAGCAAATCTGGTCCTCTACAAGCGATATATCGATGATATTATAATAGTTTGGAAAGGAACAAAAAATGAGTTTGAGAGTTTCTTATCTGAAATAAATTTGAAAATTACTAGTGAATAAAATAAAGAAAAAATTAACTTTTTGGACCTGGAAATCTATATAACAAATAATGTCATCAACACCAAAACGCATTTCAAAACTGTTGATGCAAATAATTATATCCATCAAACGAGTTGTCACCACAAAAAGTGTAAAGAAAACATACCAAAGGGGCAACTATTACGGATTAGAAAAAATTGTAACAATTATATGGATTATGATATCCAAGCTGATATTTAGAAAGAAAAATTTGTAGCAAGAGGGTATGAAGAATCAAAAATTGTAGCTATTAAAGAGGATGTAAGGACTCGAGATAGAAAAGAATTGATGACAAAGAGACCTACACAATGTAAAAATAAAGATGATAATAAATTATTCATCCCCTTTATTACGAAATACAGTCAAAATAGCCAGATTATTGAAAAAATCATTAGGAAACACTGGCCAATACTTAAAAGCGATGATAGAATAGGAGAGCTATTATCAAAATACCCAAACATAGTGTATAAAAGATCCCAAAATCTGAAATCAATTCTGGCACCCACTGAAATAAAAAAGAGAATAAATAGAGATCAAGATCTTACGGGTAAGACTATTAATGGCTTTTTCCCATGCCTTACATGTAAAGCATGTAAACATGCAGAAAAAAAGAAAGACATAAAATCTAATGTGACAGGGAAAAAGTATAAGATAAAACAACAAATAAGATGCTACGACAAAAATGTGGTATACCTTTTAGAATGTAGGTGTGGCCTACAATACATAGGCGAATCAGAAAGACCCCTAAGAGACAGAATTAGGGAGCATATGTTGTCTATTGAACACTGTGATCAGGAAAGAAATAAAGATCTCCCTATACCGAAACATTTCAGAGGATGTAATAATGCAAATGAGAAATATTTAAGGTATACAGGAATAGCAAAAGTTCAAAAAAATTGGAGAGGTACCGATATACATAATAACCTCCTGAAATGAGAGAGTAAGTGGATCTTCAAAATGAAGACCTTAACACCTAAGGGACTAAATCAGGAATTATAATTAGGTTGTTTTCTTATAGAATAGCTTATTCCCAATAGTAATTCAATTGACATAATACCCCTGTAATAGAATAAATTAATGTGTTTCCATGAGTTAAATATTAATTCTTCCCTAATATAATGATTTTATTAATTTTATTATATTTTAGAAATAGGGTCTTTATATTATGAAGGCGCTTAATGAAGTAATGTACTCTAACAATATCATTAAAATTACTTTTTTCTTTTTTAAAAACCAATCTTCCTCTCTTCAATTTTAATCTATTAAGGAGTCAGGGCAAATGGCTCCTATAGCTATAGGAAACACTTTCTTAAAAATAAGAGATGGAGAAAAAGAAATACCAGGTCTCTCCCACTCCCTTGCAATAATCTCAGAAGCACGGTCTGGAACAGGAAATACCTCCACCACAGAGGGAACATCAAAATACTTGTTCAGCTTACTTGACTTTTTAGGATTAACAACGATAGTAGAATCAGAGTCATCCAAGGTAGCCAAACTTCCTTAAGTAACAAACAGAAGTTTTCCAGCTTAAATCTGAAGGACACAACTTCAGCATCAGTAGAAGGAATTATACTGCCTGAATCTGAGATTTCACCCTCAGAATCATCATCCTCAGACTTCTGAGAGGAAATACTTTAATTAGCCACTTCAGGATCAGAAACCTTACTTACTGTTTCTTTAAATTTCCTTTTGTGTTTTCCCTGCAGCATGGGAAAAGCAGACAGCACCTCAGATACCGCAGAGGATACCTGGGCAGCAATATCTTGCAAAGTAACCCCAGACGGAGCATGAGAGGAAATGCAGGACACTGCATGTGCAGATGAATAGGATTGGGATGCTTGAGGAGACAGCTACGGCACATCTGAAACAGGAGGAACAAAAAGGTACTGGGGGTTCCACCTGGGCATCAAAACATAAGCTACAGGTAACATCCTGCACAGCCTCTTGATCCATAATACAAAAAAAGCAAATAAAAAATCTAACTTTTAATTTTTTTTAACTTTTTTTTAACTTTTTTTTTATATCTTTTAACAAAGGATATAATACAGAACAACAAAATGTTCCTAAATAAATGTTCGCTTTAAATTTACCAAATCAAGAAAACATACCCCAGGCAACACTCTACACTTCAGCAGAATTACTGAGGTGCCGTACCTGTCCTGCAACCTGCAGCAAACAGAGGAAAAAAATGATTCAGTTTACAATACGGATTCCAGAGAAGAAAAAACAGCAAGAAGCCTTCTAAACAGCAGAGCCATCTGAAATATGTGCACCTCACTCTACAAGAAGTGAAGAAAAGCGCCAAAAATCTCTGACATCAAAGAATCAGAAACTCCCTAAAAGGGGCGGTCCTACAGCTGACAAAAAAAGCCTTTTTTTTTTAAACGACTTTCTTGAAAACAGACTTAAAACCAAATAATAAAACCCCAATAAAAGTACATAATCTGTTACTAAAAATGGATCCTCACTGAGCCATCAATAAAATAAATAACTCCTCACACTAACAGTGACTGCAAAAACTGCCATAAAAACCTGCACCCTGAGAGGAATAATAAAAAACGTCCCCCTGCAGCGTTTCAGCTGAATAAGTGCCACATTTTTGCCTGCTTACATAGAAAAATAAAACTGGCACTTACCTTAATATTTATCTGTCCGGCAGTAGGACAGCTCACCTGGTTTGAGAGGATGCCATCCCTCACATGGACCTGTGGAAATACAGAAAGACTGAGTAAGGCTATCAAAATAGGGCAGCAAAATGTTTTGGGAAAACGCAGTGAGAATTGTACCCCACAAGTTCCCAATTGCTGAAAAGCAATCACTGCCCTACTGAAGAGACTGACATAGGCTTAGGGTAGACCCTTTAGAAAGATTAGAGCAAACCTACTCTGCTTTTAAAATAAAAAATCTTGATTGTAGATCAGACACCAAAACTTCCCCTCTTCTTTGCACCACAGGCAAAGAGAATGACTGGGGATAATGGGTAAGGGAAGTGAAATATATAGCAGCTTTGCTGTGGTGCTCTTTGCCTCCTCCTGCTGGTCTAAGAGTGATATTCCCACTAGTAATTGATGATTCTGTGGACTCACCATATCTTAGGAAAGAAAGAAAAAAACATCTCATATAGTTAGTTTGCTCAAATTATACAAACAATTTAACATCCCACTCAGAGTTCAAACCTTTTGGTATTCTAGTTTCCAGATGGTAAATCCAAAAGACTTCTCTTTGTTTTAAGATTTCTTCCCTATTCCCCCCTCTGGGGTGTCTTGGAATTACTTGGATACACTGGAATGCCAAAAGTGAACTATCAGCGTTATGTTCCCTCTTAAAATGTAGAGAGATTGGTTTAGTAGACTCTGGATCCTTAATTGCTCTAAGGTGTTCAAGAAAACGATCCTTAGTCAAACTTACATATTGCTTATAGCACACCCTACAGGTCAGAAGGTATATTGCAACTTTTCCTGTTACCTGGGAAGTGAACAGTGTACCAAAAATGACATATGAGCAGGACTTACATTGATTGCTATTACATTTGAAAAAAACCTGGTTTCAAAGAAAGCCAATTCTGTTTAGCACACCCAGGTAGCATGGACGGTGACAATGTATTGCCCAAAGTTTTAGCTTTTCTGGATAAAAGATGTACATACTGTATGTATAATATCCCTAAATTTATCAATAGTTTCCAAAATTGGCAGTGAGTCTCTAATAATACCACAAATATTATGGTACTCACTGCTATAAGTAGTGAGAAACTTAGGTTTATTCCCCATGTCAGTACTTCTATTCTGGGGACAAACAAATAATCTCATTCTACAACATCTACTTGTTTCTTGATGCTTTCCAGGATTTCTTTCTTATATCCTCTCTCAATAAACCTGCTAGTTAATTCTCTAGCATGATGTTCATAATCCACAGGGTCAGTACAATTACGCTTAACCCTCATGTACTGACTTTTGGGAATAGCATTAACAGTATGTTTTGGGTGACAAGACGCATACAATATAGTATTGCCTGCTACTTCTTTTCTTTACAGTTCTACTTCAACACAGTGTTTGGGAATATTGGATTTCAACTTTATATCCAAATAGGCTATACTCTCTTTACTATGAGTATATGTAAATTTTAAATTCAGATAATTTTCTTGTAGATAACCCAGAAAAGAGGGAATTATATCATACGGACCTTTCCATACAAATAAGAGGTCGTTGATAGTGACTAAAAAAGAGAATGTTCTCCCTGAAGGGGTTAGTATCTCCAAAGACATGGAAAAACTCCCACCAACCCAAATACAGGTTGGCGTAGGAGGGAGCACATTTTGCGTCTCTGGAGATAGTATTCCCCCTCAAAGAAATTATGTGACAAGAGAAAATCAATTGATCTCAGAATAAACTCTCACTTCCTCACTGTAAGTAGAAAGATGATTTAGAAAAAATTCAAAGGCCTTGATACCTTTTTCATGGGGGATAGATGTGTAGAGTGACACAACATCTACAGATATAAAGAAAAAGCCTTCTTGCCATTCAATCTGTCTGATAACATCACTGGTATCTTTTATATAGCTCTTCAAATTCAAAACTAGTGATTGCAGATAGGTATCAATCAATTCCGACAAGGGCTCAATCAATGAGCCTATTCCTGCCACTATGGGGCGTCCAGGAGGGTTATGTAAACTTTCATGGATTTTGGGCAAATAATGAAATATTGCCACTTTTGGATACTTAACCATTAAAAAACCCACATTTTTCTGTGTTATGACCCCATTGTGTAGAGCTAAATAAATAATGTAGGTCAGTTCCCCCTGATATACAAAGGTGGGATTATATGGCAATTTCATGTATACCTCTGTGTCAGATAATTGCCTAACTGCTTCCAATATGTAGTCACTTCTATTGAGAACCATTATTTTGCCCCCCTTATCCGAACCACAAATTACAATCTATTTGTTACTCTGTAATTTCTGTAATGCAAAGTATTCATGTTTGGTGAAATTATCACCCCTGTGACAACTCTAATCAATAAGCCGGACCGATAGCTCATCTCACTAATTAATGCACTGTTATAGAGATCTGTGGCAACCCAAGGGTTGCAGGTTCAATCCCAGCAAGGTTCACTCAGCCTTTCATCCTTCCGAGGTAAAATTAGTACCATTAAGTTGGGTAATAAAAATACCTGTTAGTGCCGCAAGTCGATTAAGTTTGAGGTATTGCGCTATACAAGTATCCAATTATTATTATCATGGAGATCCTTCAATTTTAATTCTAAAGTTTTCTGAAAAACTTCTACATCACTTGATCTAGTTTGTACTGGATAAAAATCTGACTTAGCTCTTAATTTGATATTATCTGTTCTAATAGTTTGTACATCAATACTAGATATGTTCTCTTTATCCAAGGACAGTAGATCAAGTTCTGCACTTATCTAAGAAGTTGAAATTCTACAATAGTATTGAAGAAGTTAAAATGAGTTGTAGGGGCAACATTGAGACCCAGAGAAAGAACATGAATTTGACTTTTAGTCAGAGTAAAGGAAGACAAATTTACAACATTGCTGCTGTCCTTGTCTGATTCACCTTCTCCCTCTGGGGGTACCGGTTTGTGTCTGTATTTCTTGTGTATCATCTGTGATGGCCAACCAATGTGATGGAACCCCAGCTACCCCGACTGGGTAGCTCGCCAAAAAGGGTCCTGCTTCCTCCCTGCCAACTGCAGCTGTGTAGCCACCAAGTGACTATAGCCCACCTCTGATGGATACTGGCTACCCCGACTAGGTAGCTCCGCCAGAAGGATCCCTCCTGTACCTGACAATAGGCAGCTATGTAGCTAAGAAAGTGATTATAGCAATCCCCACCCAAATAACTAGACAGACTAGCATTCAGGTGAAACAAGAACTGACTTTATTACAAAACACACACTCCTTTTATTCACAAACAAAGGGTCTTATCTCACTTCCAAATCTCCCGCCCCTCCAGATAGGCTGGCACCTGCCACAGAGGTGGTAGTTTTTGGGGTGATCCCAGGGGAGTGGCAGCACTCCCAGGGTGTCATTCGAAAGCTCTTGGTGCCCAGATGCCACAGTCCAAAAAGCGGCATGATTCATTACTGCGGACCAGAGTTACAGCCCAGTAAAGATTGGTGGGTAGGGGTGTCCAAAAACCCCGGTTCCAAAAGTAGCTCCCCTCCGGCAATTCCCCCACCTCTTGTCCTCCCCTAGGGGCTACAAATTGCCAAAAGAGCGGAGCAAAGGGCTGCTGGAGCAACCAGGGGTAAAGTTAGCGGGTGTCCGGCGTGATGTGGCCGACTGGGATTTCCAGAAGCCCGGCCAGGCAAGAAGGCTTTTCCCTGTCAGAGATCAGCTCTCCTCTGACAACAGATCCCGTAAGCCATGAAATGGCCAAATCTGATGTAGAAAGGAGTCAGTCAGGCAGTAGGGGGTGGGGGTAGCCTTGGGGGTCTGGTATCCATGACATCTCCCCCTTCTAGTCCAGCAGACCTGGCTGGACCCCAATGGGTCAGCCTGGGGCTGTCCGGTGGTGGTCTTCCACTTGTAGGTTTCTGGGAGGGGACATCCTGTCCTTTCTCGGCTTGTGGTATCCTTGTTTCTCCCTGCTGGCCTTCATCCCCTTGCGCCCTGAGTGCAGGGATATTCCCATAAGGCACAGTCCCAAGCCAGGTTTCCAAGGCCGGCTCCAAAACATTTGCTCTCCCACAAGTCTCAGTGTCCTTAAGTCTCATGGTCACACTGCCTTCCTCTGTGACCTTCGGCTGAGTACTTGCTAACCCACCCACAAACAGAACTGTTGCCAGGTTCCCAGCTGTATTCCCACCCAAGACTGTAGGTTGAGGTTGCTCCTTGGTGGGGCAGGCAAAATTCGGGTGCCCAAACTTGTGGCACCAACTGCATGGGCGGGTATCCCCTTGCCTAATGCAACCCCTGCCCCCTGTGGGAAATCCTCTGGGACAGGTGTAGGGTAGGGATCAGGCCAAGCTGCTGGGGAGAGAGACCGCCTGTCTCCCCCCCCCCCATGAAGGGTATCTGCTGCTGGGAGCCTGCTCTGCCGCTGGGGAGAGAGACCGACTGTCTCCGCTCCCTGGAAGGGGTTCAGCCACTGGGGAGAGAGGTTCACAACCTCCTCTCCCTGGAAGGGTTGCTGCCTCTGGGGAGGGAGACCAACTGTCTCAGCTCCCTGGAAGGGGTTCAGCCATTTTGGAGAGAGATCTGCCACCTCCTCTCCCTGGAGGGGTTGCTGCCTCTGGGGAGGGAGACCGACTGTCTCCGCTCCCTGGAAGGGGTTCAGCCACTGGGGAGAGAGGTTCACAACCTCCTCTCCCTGGAAGGGTTGCTGCCTCTGGGGAGGGAGACCGACTGTCTCCGCTCCCTGGAAGGGGTTCGGCCGCTGGGGAGAGAGATCTGCCACCTCCTCTCCCTGAAAGGGGCGCTGCCGCTGGGTAGGGAGACCGACTGTCTCCGCTCCATGGCTTCAGCGGCTCTCTGCCCTGTTGCCAGCGCTTCTGCTGGGGTGGTTCCCTGGTCCAAGACCATAAGCTCGGGGTCAAGCTGCTGATCTGGATCTAGCAGCTCTTGGACGCTTTTTCATTGTTGCCACTCCTCGGAGGCCAATCTCCATGAATCCCAGACTGCTGCGCCACTGCTCCATGCAAAATCTGTGACATGCTGGTCTAGCAGCCTCTTGTATGCCACTTTCAGCTCCAATTCCTGGCCACATATATAATCCATATCGGCTTGCACCCAGGGTACCTCCGAGAGATTCAGCAGTCTCTCTCGGTACTCACAAATGTCCTCCAGGCTCCACTCCGCCTCACACCCAAAGTCTGGGTCCTCTGTCATTCTTTCAAATAGTAATCCAGGGCCGCCGTAGGGTGGGTGCCATCCTCCCGCCATGGCCGCGCTTGCATAGCGTGCCATCGGAGGGCCCAGTAACCGTGATCCAGCACCCCCTCATCCTAGATCAATCTATCCAATTCAGACAACCATTCCTCCCTGGGCTGCTCTCCCAGGAAATGGACTCGTAAGTCCCACTGGAGGCAGTACTCTTCCTCCGAAGAGGGAGGGTCATAATCCGATAGCCCTGCTCTTGTTGAAGAGCCTCTCAATACAAACTAGGACCGTGCAGCTGGGCCCACGCCTCCTGTACTCTTCTTAAGAGCTCTGCTTCCATAGTTACCGGCTACTGTGGGACTTCTCCTCTGTCAGCAGGAACCTTGTGAAAGAAGCAGATCCCACCACTGCCAACCAACTTGACGGAACCCCGGCTATGACGACTGGGTAGCTCCACCAAAAAGGGTCCTGCTTTCTTCCTGCCGACTGCAGCTGTGTAGACACCAAGTGATTGTAGCCCACCTCTGATGGATACCGGCTACCCCGACTAAGTAGCTCTGCCGGAAGGATCCCTCCTGTACCTGACAACAGGCAGCTATGTAGCTAAGAAAATGATTATAGCAATCCCCACCCAAATAACTAGACAAACTAGCATTCAGGTGAAACAAGAACTGACTTTATTAGGAAACACACTCCTTTTATACACAAATGGTCTTATCTCACTCCCAAATCTTCCACCATTCCCGCCCCTCCAGATAGGATGGCGCCTGCCATAGCAGCCACAGTCCCACAGAGTCCCAGGACACAGAGGTGTCATTTGAAAGCTCTCAGTCCCCAGATGCCACAGCCCAAAAAGCAGAGTGATTCATTAGTGGGGCCCGGAGTTACAGTCCAGTAAAGATGGGGGGGTAGGGATGTCCAAAACACCCGGTTCCCAAAGTAGCTCCCCTCCGGCAATTTCCCCACCTCTTGTCCTCCCAAGGGACTACCAATCCCCAAAAGAGCAGAGCTCTGGGGCAAAGGGCCACTGGAGCAACTGGGGTAAACTTAGCGGATGTCTGGCGTGATGTGGCCGACCGGGAGTTCCAGAAGCCTGGCCAGCCAAGAAGGGTTTTCACGGTCAGAGATCAGCTCTCCTCTGACAATGTACACATACAAAAACAACAGATATCACAAATCTGGGAGATCACGTAAGCCATAAAAATAGCAAAATCTGATGTAGAAATGAGTCAGCCAGGCAATGGGGGGGTGGGGGTGTAGCCTTGGGGGTCTGGTATCTGTGACATCATTTTTGTGTTGTAACACTAAAGATGTAGTCTTTGTCTTTTGGGTTGTGGCAATATTTCATTATTTTCCCAAAATCCATAAAAGTTTACATAACCCTCCTGGACGCCCTATAGTGGCCCTTGTCGGAATTGATTGATACCTATCTGCAACCACTAGTTTTGAATTTAAAGAGCTATGTAAAAGATTCCAGTGATGTTATCAGACAGATTGAAGTAATTGAGTGGCAAGAAGGCTTTTCCTTTATATCTGTATATGTAGTGTCACTCTACACATATATCCCCCATGAAAAAGGAATGAAGGCCATTGAATTTTTTCTGAATCATCTTTCTATTTACAGTGAGGAAGTGAAAGAGTTTATTTTGAGATCAATTGACACGGAACGGCAATTGGAGCAAAATTTGCTCCCTCCTACGCCAACCTGTATTTGGGTTGGTGGGAGCTTTTCAGCATCTTTGGAGATACTAACCCCTTCAGGGAGAACATTCTCTTTTTTGGTCGCTATATCAACGACCTCTTATTTGTATGGAAAGATCCGGATGATATGATTCCCTCTTTTCTTGGTTATCTACAAGAGAATGATCTGAATTTAAAATCTACATATACTCATTACTAAGAGAGTATAGCCTATTTGGATATAAAGTTGAAATCCAATATTCCCAAACACTGTGTTGAAGTAGAACTGTATAGAAAAGAAGTAGCAGGCAATACTATATTGTATTCAGTGACTTGTCCCCTAAAACATACTGTTAATGCTATTCCCAAAAGTCAGTACATGAAGGTTAAGCGTAATTGTACTGACCCTGTGGATTATGAACATCATGCTAGAGAATTAACTAGCAAGTTTATTGAGATAGGATATAATAAAGAAAGCCTGGAAAGCATTAAGAAACAAGTAGATGTTGTAGAAAGAGATTCTTCGTTTGTCCCCAGAAACAGAAGTACTGATATGGGGGAATAAACCTAAGTTTATCACTACTTATAGCAGTGAGTATCATAATATTTGTGGTATTATTAGAGACTCACTGACAATTTTGGAAACCGATGATAAACTTAGGGATATTATACATACAGGCTGTACTTTTGTATCCAGAAAAGCTAAAGCATTGGGCAATACATTGTCACCGTCCATACTACCTGGGTGTGCTAAACAGAATTTGCTTTCTTTGAATCCAGGTTTTTTCAAATGTAATAGCAATCAATGTAAGTCCTGCTCATATGTCCTTTTTGGTACACAGTTCACTTCCCAGGTAACAGGAAAAGTTTATCAACTAAGACAATATTCAGCGTGCAATTCCTGTTTTGCACTATACCTTCTGACCTGTAGGGGGTGCTATAAGCAATATGTAGGTTTGACTACTAGAGCTCTTAAGGATCGTTTTCTTGAACACCTTAGAGCAATTGAGGATCCAGAGTCTACTACACCAATCTCTCTACATTTTAAGATAGAACATAACGCTGATAGTTCACTTTTGGCATTCCAGTGTATCCAGGTAATTCCAAGACACCCCAAAGGGGGTAATAGGGAAGAAATCTTAAGACAAAGAGAAGTCTTTTGGATTTACCATCTGGAAACTAGAATACCAAAAGGTTTGAACTCAGAGAGGGATGTTAAATTGTTTGTATAATTTGAGCAATCTAACTATATGAGATGTTTTTTATTTTTTGTTTGTTATAATTTAGTTCTAACAGTCATTGTAATTATTTGTATATAATCTATGCTTTATATCATAGCATATTTAATTTTACTCCCCTCTTAGATTATGTTCATTCTGCCAATCATACTGAAATACCTAAGCTAGTTTAACTATCATAATGACTAATAGATACAGGTATGTAATTTTGACTCAGGTTTGTGATAAGAGGTTACCTTGTAAGGGGGAGGAGTAAAGGTACTTAAATAGGATGTGTTAGCAGTTGCTAATTATGGGTCATTGAGGAAGTGCAATATATGAATAATGAAACTTGTTTTACCTTTTTTTCTGCTGTGAGGTGCACTATGTGTACCATGTTTAATAGTGACTATTACATTTCTTTGCATTTTTACTATTGTATCCTGGTATTTGAACGTGTGGATTAACCTGGTGCTGCCTTTTTGTTTTTAATTCTGGATTTCTGTTTGGAGCGTTGAGGGAGCACTCACTCATATGGCTAGCACCGGTGACATCATCATCAGGCAACCGCCTGTTTTGAAAGCAAGTTACTGAAAGTATTCTAGCATGAAGACGACTGTCTCTCAGTGTGGGCTGCTAACCGAAGCTAAGGAGACTTTCCCTTGAGCACTGCTCTGTGTTGTTAAAGTTCTCAAATAAGTCAGTTTCTGTATCAGATGGTCATGTTATCAAACAGCCAATTAATGCTCAAAAATCGTCAATGTCCCATTTCTCTTTCAATAAAAACAAAACACAAGGGCACCAAAATGGCTAGCACAGTCTGATCTAAAATGTTGATATACAATGTGTAGCACCCCCAAGTGCTATGAACATAAGCTGAACAGCAGACTGGAAACACATGGAAACTTTAAACAACAGGTTTCTAACTCTAGTGGGTAGATAATCAATTACATTAAAAAAACAGCAAGTGATGTATTAAATCATCAGGCCTAAATAAACATAAAATTACACTTGCTGTAAAATCAATCTTAAAAACCCCCATCACAAATATGATAAAATATATATGTAAATGCGGGTGTGTCTGAACAACGATCCTGAGCGGTCGCACTCTCCAGAGCTCTGAATGAATTTCCATTAATCCACCGATTAAGGGAAAACTCACTACAGCAAATTCATCCCTTAAGCAACTATTGATGATCAACTATATAGTAGTGACCTAAACAACTTAATAAAGGCTGTGTTTTTAAAATCGGAGCCCAGGAATCAGACATCAAGGGCCTAGGCGACGTCACCCCCTCTCGTTAATCCGAGGGTTTTTGCCTTGTCGGATCACACTGACACAACAGCACAGACCTTACCAACATTACTTCCAAAAAACAGGGAATCAAGAGAGACAAGGCTGACAATGAGAAAGAAGGGTTCAACATCAACACCCAGCAGATAAAATTAACACTCACTGGCATAACTTTGAGACACTCTGCCTACGCCTCATCGAATCAGCTCCTTTAGACTTTCTAGTGGACCGATGCCCTGACATGGGCTTCATAACCTTTATACCTGGCGAAATAGAGGAAAAAAGCCTTCCAGACATGAGTTGTCAGCAGCAGGGGCTTTGAAGCACAGAGACCGCTCTCACCACATGGCATAAGCCGCAGTATGAAATGGCTCCATTACAGAAAATGAAGATTCTACTCATAACGCCTCTGGATGAAAATACTACACTGTGTACACAACAGAAGACATGTACATCTTCCGACAAGCAGACAGAGCTCCCGCGGAGGAAGGGGTTCAAGCTGATGGCCGTGCCTGACTGGGGGCTAGTGGGGGGCCCCTGGGAGGACATGGGTGGATGGCAGGGGCACTTCTTACTTGCAGCGGCGGCTCAGCAAGCTAAATGTGACAATCTCAAACACCGAGTAGAGGCTCCCTGCAAACAGCATGGTAATATACAATCCGTTGACAAATTGGAAGGGTTACTAAAAGACATCTACATGAGACTTTTGTTAACCCTGAAAGACAATAGCAATCCACTACAAAGAATTCCTAATTATCATCAACTAGACTGCCTATGTTTCATAGGGTTTTTATTTTTATTTATTTAAAATAATTTTTATTGTATTTTCACAAATAAACAAATAAAATTTTCAAGGTTTTCTACACAGATGAGCAAGGATTTACATGAGGAGTAAATATTTTACAATTTAGTTAGTGTTCAGCATCTCATAATAAAAAGTACAGACAAGGTATCTTCTCTTTAATCGAGTTAGCTTATGTCCTGATCACAGACAAGGTGTATTTATTGGTATTCATCATGGGTACACATGTCGCCTCTTTTGTGTCTGGTTACTCATGTAAGCATGAGAGGGAGAAAGTCCGGTCTACCAATACTCTAGATCTTAGAGCACTCCAACAAATTGCTTCTGTATAACATGACCCAGGATTCCCATATTGCTTAAAAGCGGTCTTTATGTGCTAGTATCTCTCTCATCCAATATCGGGCAATACATAATCTAGTTGTCGTGCAAATATTTAGTTTACAATTGTGTGTGGTAAGGCCTGGTATTGACTCATGTAGTAAGGCTTGTGTTGGTGTGAGGTGGATTTGCCTGTGAAATATAGTGCCTAAAATGTCTGAAATTCGCAACCAGGTTTCTGCTGCTGAGTTGCAATGCCATCACATATGCGCCTCTCTCTGCGCAACCTCTAAAGCAAAGTTCACTCTTATTATCTACTCTTGGGTGTATTCTGGTTGGAAACAGGTACCATTTATAGGCTGTTTTGATATAGTTTTCCTTCAGGGTGGTGCAGAGAAAGTGCATCCTCTTTGTAATTTAGTTACCCATTCTGTTATATCCCAATTGAAATTGTTGTAATCTTCCCAAGATAGCATGAAGTTTTCTTTGGTTATGTTAGAGGGTGTGTTAAAGGTGTGGTATAGTTTAACTATGGCCCCCTGGGTCTTTTCCTAATAAGGCATAATGTTTCGAAGCATGTTGGAGCATTTAGTGGATGTGCTTGCAGCACTGCTTGTATTCTGGATCTGAGTTGGAAGTAATAAAACCAGTTATGTTTGTCAGCTGGGTCCAGTTTAGCATATTGTGTGTATGAACGGATTGTATTACCACTCATGGCATCCGCTATTTTATAAAGGCCTCTATTTGCCCACTATACCATAGGTATATGGTGTGTGCTATGGAGGTGAAGGATTTCCAGGAGGGAGGTCTACACTGTCTATCCGACCAGTGTAATTTGCAAATCGGGTTCACTTGCATTAAATCTGTCTCTAGTTGTACCCATCTGATGTTAATATTATTTGTGTGCCATAAGGCTGTCTGAGCTGTTCTAGCAGCGTAGTAGTATGCCGTAAGTTGTGGGACTCCTAAGCCCCCGTTCAGTTTATGTTTGGTGAGGATTTTTTATTTTATTTATGAGTGTTTTTTTTCCCTCCCCATATGAATTTAAGGATCTCTTTTTGTATTGGTTAAAGGGACACTGAACCCACTTTTTTTCTTTTGTGATTTCGATAGAGCATGCAATTTTAAGCAACTTTCTAATTTACTCCTATTATCAATTTTTCTTCGTTTTCTTGCTATCTTTATTTGAAAAAGAAGGCATATAAGCTATTTTTTGGTTCAGACCCTGGAGAGCAGTTGTTTATTGGTCGGTTAAATTAATCCACCAATCAACAAGAACAACCCAAGTTGTTCACCAAAAATGGGCCGGCATCTAAACTTACATTCTTGCTTTTCAAATACAGATACCAAGAGAATTAAGAAAATTTGATAATAGGAGTAAGTTAGAAAGTTGCTTAAAATTGCATGCTCTATCTGAATCACGAAAGAAAAAATTTGGGTTCAGCGTCCCTTTAAGTTTGGAAATTGACACCGAGACCGGTATTGATCGGAAGAGGTATAATAATTTGGGTAAAATTATAATTTTAGTAACTATTATTCACCCATAGAGTGAGAACTTTTCTATCATCCATTTGGTTGTTAAAGGGACACTGAACCCAAATGTTTTCTTTCGTGATTCAGATAGAGCATGCAATTTTAAGTAACTTTCTAATTTACTCCTATTATGAATTATTCTTTGTTTTATTGCTATCGTTCGGCTAGATTACGAGTTTTGCGTTATGAGCGGTGCGGTACTAACTTGCAAGTTATTGTCACCGCTCACTTCCCTACAGCGCTGGTATTACAGGTTTACAAAAACCCGACGTTAGCAGGCAAGAAGTGAGCTCCATACCGCACTCCAATACCAGCGCTGCTGAAAGCTGCAGTAACCTGGTTTTACGTGCTTGTGCACGATTTCCCCATAGACATCAATGGGGAGAGCCGGCTGAAAAAAAACTTAACACCTGCAAAAAAGCAGCGTAAAGCTCTGTAACGTAGCCCCATTGATTCCTATGGGGAAACAAAATTTATGTTTACACCTAACACCCTAACATGAACCCTGAGTCTAAACACCCCTAATCTGCTACCCCCGACATCGCCAACACCTACATTATACTTATTAACCACTAATCTGCTGCCCCCAACATCGCCGACACCTACATAATATTATTAACCCCTAATCTCCCGCCCCCAATGTAGCCGCAACCTACCTACACTTATCAACCCCTAATCTGCCGCCCCCAACGTCGCCGTCACTATACTAAATTTATTATCCCCTAAACCTAACCCTAAGTCTCACCCTTACACCCACTAACTTTAATGTAATTAAAATAAATCTAAATAAAACCTACTATTAATAACTAAATAATTCCTATTTAAAACTAAATACTTACCTATAAAATAAACACTAAGATAGCTACAATATAACTAATAATTACAGTGTATCTAGCTTAGGTTTTATTTTTATTTCACAGGCAAGTTTGTATTTATTTTAACTAGGTAGAATAGTTACTAAATAGTTATTAACTATTTACTAACTACCTAGCTAAAATAAATACAAATTTACCTGTAAAATAAAACCTAACCTGTCTTACACTAACACCTAACCAAAAAAAATAGTAATCACACTGCGCTGGAAAAATGCACCAAAAAGGCCAGTAGGTAAATGGAGATTCCTCTAACTCCAAACAACAAGAATAAAGAAAACACAGCAGTATCCAAAGATACTACAATAGAACCTCTGGCGCTGTCGAAACAGCTTAATTTAGGTGAAAGATATGATTTATATTCTTTTAAAGACACAGATATGTGAATCGGATGTCTATAATAAATTAGCATAGGTAGTAAACCTAATATGAACAAACCTCTAGTTATGCGGGTGATTAATTAACAAATAAATCTTGAAATAGCGGTATAACAATGGTTCACAGAGACAGCGAAAAATGAAACAAATATAGATTTATTACAGCAATAACACATACACACAATATAAAGCAATGGTAATAAATTGACCTAAAATAATGCTGATCAGGCGTTGACACTGTGTAGTAACAGTTTAAAAAACAAGGTCTCCCTATATAAGTCGACACAAAACTAAAAACAATCACTAAAATAATGAAGCCAAGAAAGATCCCAGAGGAATCAGCTTAAGATCCACATCAGCTAGAGCTGGAGCTGGAAGTCGTCCGGAGCTGTAACGAGATGAAGATCCAAATCAACAGACAGGAAGAGAGCCACAAATTAAGGTGTTCACTTATTACTTACACCATAGCGGTTCTCTGTTTTCTCAGCTGTTTGATTTCGGTACTTGGAG
This sequence comes from Bombina bombina, assembly GCF_027579735.1. Taxonomy (NCBI): domain Eukaryota; kingdom Metazoa; phylum Chordata; class Amphibia; order Anura; family Bombinatoridae; genus Bombina; species Bombina bombina. The sequence goes on along the minus strand of NC_069509.1, from coordinate 106,067,158 downwards.
AATAGTCGTCACAGTCTTCCTTTAAGCACAGCGTACGGCAGCACTTTGCAGTAGTTGAAACACGCCGTTCTGGGCTTTTTGAGTGATCTCGGCACAGGAACTTGAGTCCGTATCGCCTGAATGATAAAAAAGGTGGATGACATAGATTTTAAGAAAAGATGGAACGATATTTTAGAGCAAGCCTCATTCAATCTTATGAGATTGATTAAGGATTACAGGGGTGAGATTTTGAAGAAATTAGAGATGGAAATTAAGGAATAAGAAATTCAGTTAAAGGAATTTGAGAGTAATACAGAATACATAAATAGAGAGAAGGAAATTAAAAAAATATTAGCCAGTACTAAAGAGGAGATTTTAAGAGTAAAAATAAAGAAATTTGAGAGGGACCGTGAGGACTATTTGTCCCACACTAACCAACCAGATTGGGACAATTATATCTCACATACATGGAGACATACAAAAGTGACACAAAGAGAAAATGTTATGGATGATCCTAAAAGAACAGATAATTCAAACAATAAGAGCCAAAATTGTCAAAATGATCAACAATATAGAAACTTTTATGAAAGGAGACACTATGAATATAAACAACCCTCGACACATGTAAGAACTAGGGAATATGTAGATTGCAACACTACTAATTATCCACGGAGACAGCAGGGCACTGAGGGTAATAATAGTGTAAGGTCAAACCCCCATAGAAATATACCTAATGCAAACATGTATATGAGGGATAATAGACAGAGTCCAAGAACTAGAGGTTATGATTATGGGGAGCAATTACACCTTCAGAGAGACACATATCAAAGGGTAAATAGATCATATAATTTTGATAATGACAAACAAAAAACCTCTAATGGGAATCAAATATTTAATTATAGTAATAAATCACAATATGTTCCACAAGTCGAGAATAGGTATGGTTCAGGACAAGGCCCAAATTTAATTGCAAGTCCATTACCGTAAAGGGACACAAGAGAAAGAAAAAGAAGGACCTCCGACAGAGAGGAAAGAGAGGAGGACGTGGGAGACTCAAAAAAGATCCGATTCTAAAGGGACCAAAAAACCTAGGTATCTTTAATCTCAGTAAGAGGTATTAAAAACAGAACATGTGGAAATATTAGGAAAGGGTTTGTCGTTCGCACCAAGTTGTAAATTAAACAAATTTGGTACTTATATTGACGCACATAAGTTTGTCAGAAAGCTGACTGTAAAAAGATGGTTTCAAAAAACTGAAGTAGAAAGATTTGCTGGGGATACTTTAACTAATAATAGCAACTATGTACACACCGATTTAAGCAATAGATCGACCTTTTACCCAAAGCAGGAAAAGGGTCCAATAATAGAAGCTTTTGAGCAATTAGTTTTAAGAGACATTGAAAATCTAAGTGACGATAAGTTAAAAAGAATATATGTTCTTTTTAACCTAAGCAAAAAACAACTAATGATTATCAAGGAATTAGAGGATGATGACATAATTATAAAACCCGCCGACAAGGGCGGAGGCATCCTCATTTTAGATAAAGTAAACTATGAATTAATGTGTGAAAATATCATAAATGATAATGTCACCTATAAAAAATTACTAAGTGACCCAACAAAAAGATATAATGAAGAGCTAATCAAATTAATAGATGCAGCTCATGATAAAGGAATATTGAATGATAAAGAGAGAGGTTATGCATTACCAAAATTTTCAAAAATCCCCCTACTATATTTACTGCCGAAGATCCATAAAAATGTGGTTAATCCACCCGGTAGGCCTATCATTTCGGGAATTGGATCTCTCACAGCAAACTTATCAGAATATTTAGATATTTTTTTGCAAAAATATGTCAAATGATTACCTTCATATTTGAAGGACTCTACGGATGTGCTGAGATTGGTAGACACCATCACGTGGCAATAGGATTTTCTTCTTGCCACGTGTGATGTAACATCTCTGTACACCTGTATTAACCACAAAGATGGTATATTGGCTGTAAAATATTTTTTGGATGCAGATGATACTTTAAAGGAGGACCAAAAGGAGTTCCTGATAGACTCCATATAATTTATCTTAACTCATAATTTTTTTAGTTATGAATCACAATTTTTCAACCAAGAAAGAGGTACAGCAATGGGCACCAGGTTTGCTCCAAGTTATGCAAACCTATTTATGGGTTTTTGGGAACATTTTTTTCTCATTGACAATAACTTTGGAGCAAACCTGGTGTCCTACAAACGCTATATACATGACATTCTCATTATCTGGAGAGGTGATGAAGCAAAATTAGATGATTTCATTGCTAGCATGAATGTCAATGGAGTGAATCTTCATTTCACCTGTGAAAAAAGTCGAAAAAGTGTAAAGATCTGGAATTATTCCCTGTAAATAATAAAATCCATTCAAAAACACACTTCAAAAGTGTGGATGCGAATAGTTATATCCACTATACGAGCTGTCACCATCAAAGATGGATAGATAACATCCCGAAGGGACAGTTCCTACGCATAAAGAAAAACTGCACAAGTCTTGTGGACTATGATGATCAATCTGGAAAACTAAAACAAAAGTTCTTAGATAGAGGGTATAATCAAGATAAAATAGAAGGAATAAGACAGGAAATAAGACATGTAAATAGATGTGATCTAGTAAATAAGAAAAGTAGGACCTTGAGGAAAGATCAAACAATAAATAAAGATAACATATTTATTCCCTTTATTACGAATTATAGTAATAATAAGTTTCTTTTGGAGAAAATATTAAATAAGCATTGGGGAATATTGAAAAATGATGAGGTAATAGGCCCAATATTACCAAAAAAAACACAAATTATATATAAAAAAGCACGTAACCTAAAATCCATTTTGGCACCTACTGAAAAGAAAGGAAAAAAGGGGAATAAAGACACACAATTAGATCTAGAAGGGAGAAACTTGAGAGGCTTTTTCCCATGTTTGACTTGTAAGTCATGCAAACACTCCAAAAAATAGAGAGAATTCAAATCCACTATAACAGGGAAATCATTTAGGATCAAGGAAACTATTAGATGTTCAGATAAATTTGTAATTTATCTCATACAATGTAAATGCGGGAAGCAGTACTTAGGGAAATCTGAGAGACCCCTACGTGACCGCATCCGCGAGCATATATGGTCAATAGAGAAACATGACTTGGAGAGGAATAAAGAACTCCCTATACCCAAACATTTTGTTAATTGTAATAATGGAGATTTAAAATGCTTCTCTTATATGGGCATAGATAAAGTAAAGAAAAATTGGAGAGGGGGAAATAGACAGGCTGAATTATTAAAAAGGGAGACTAAATGGATTTTTGACCTGAAATCACTAAAACCAAATGGCCTCAACCTAGAGTTTGATATAGGATGTTATCTAAGGGAATGATTATGTATGATGATTATATCTAGCCCTAATTCTTGATGCTATGTCCGATTGCTGTATGGCTGTCGGGCTGAAATACCAGGACCAATGAAACTAAAAAGCACTATAGGGAAACTATATATATATGGTCTATCATTGAATTTGTGAAGTATAATATTGGATAAATACTATCAGGTAGTACCTTTTATGACATTTCTATAGTTCTTTTTATTATGAAATTGAATAGTTATTTACAATTATGATTGCGGGAAGTTTGCGGTCCACCTAGAGAATGAATTTGAAACAAATAAAAGATAACAATATAATACGGACTGATGAATGTTCGTTTATTTACCTATTTTTTACATATCCATTATTTTTTACATATCCATTATTTTTAATAATTTATTTTTTAGATATTGTTATTTTGAAGTGTATATTTTAAATGTATATTTTTGTATATTTGAAGTCTTTAAAGCGAAACATTATAATGCAAGCGGAGATACTTCACACAGCTGTTGCTAAAAAATCGGCAACGTGTATCAGGTTTGCATGTAGCAATTATATTGAAACTTCTGTTTCAACTTTACCATTGTGAAATAACATATGACGATATATATATAAGGATGAAAGAAAATGTCTCTAATAGGATATTCATATGTTAGAATTGCTATGACAACAGAAAGCGTGCATAGATACTTGAAGCAAGCTAATAGCGGTTGTTTCTAACCTTCCCTGTTTGTTCAATTAAGCTGCAGCCAATGGGATAAGAGACTGACGGTTTAAAAGACCGGATATTCTATGCAACAGGAGCTTGACAAAGGCCCAGAACGGGCTGAAACGCGTTGCTCCACCCACCTTTTTTATCATTCAGGTGATAAGGACTCAAGTTCCTGTGCCGAGATCACTCAAACAGCCCAGAATGGCGTGTTTCAACTACTGCAAAGTGCTGCCGTACGCTGTGCTTAAAGGGAGACTGTGATGACTATTCTCCAAGTACCAAAATCAAACAGCTGAGACTACAGAGAACCGCTATGGTGTAAGTAATAAGTGAACACCTTAATTTGTGGCTCTCTTCCTGTCTGTTGATTTGGATCTTCATCTCGTTACAGCTCCGGACGACTTCCAGCTCCAGCTCTAGCTGATGTGGATCTTAAGCTGATTCCTCTGGGATCTTACTTGGCTTCATTATTTTAGTGATTGTTTTTAGTTTTGTGTCGACTTATATAGGGAGACCTTGTTTTTTAAACTGTTACTACACATTGTCAACGCCTGATCAGTGTTAATTTAGGTCAATTAATTACCATTGCTTTATATTGTGTGTATGTGTTATTGCTGTAATAAATCTATATTTGTTTCATTTTTCGCTCTCTCTGTGAACCATTGTTATACAGCTATTTCAAGATTTATTTGTTAATTAATCACCCGCATAACTAGAGGTTTGTTCATATTAGGTTTACTACCTATGCTAATTTATAATAGACATCCGATTCACATATCTGTGTCTTTAAAAGAATATGTCATATCTTTCACCTAAATTAAGCTGTTTTCGACAGCGCCAGAGGTTCTATTGTAGTATCTTTGGATACTGCTGTGTTTTCTTTACAATAAAACCTAACCTTACACTACAATTAAATCAATTACATAAATTAAATACAATTAACTAAATTACAAAAAACAAACACTAAATTACGCAAAATAAAAAAAGAAATTATCAGATATTTAAACTAATTACACCTAATCTAATAGCCCCCCAAAATAAAAAACCCCTAGCCTAAACTAAACTACCAATAGCCCTTAAAAGGGCCTTTTGTGGGGCATTGCCCCAAAGAAATCAGCTCTTTTACCTGTAAAAAAAAAATACAAACAACCCCCCAACAGTAAAACCCACCACCCACACATCCACCCCCCCAAATAAAATCCTAACTAAAAAAACCTAAGCTCCCCATTGCCCTGAAAAGGGCATTTGGATGGGCATTGCCCTTAAAAGGGTATTTAGCTCTTTTTCCGCCCAAAAGCCCTAATCTAAAAATAAAACCCACCCAATAAACCCTTAAAAAAGCTTAACACTAACCTCCGAAGATCCACTTACAGTTTTTGAAGACCCGACATCCATCCTCAACGAAGCCGGCAGAAGTCCTCAAAGAAGCGACAGAAGTCTTCATCCAAGCGGGCAGAAGTCTTCATCCAAGCGGGAAGAAGTCTTCATCCAGACGGCACCTTCTATCTTCATCCATCCGGCGCGGAGCGGGTCCATCTTCAAGACATCCGGCGCGGAGCATCCTCTTCTCTTGACGGCTAACGAAGAATGAAGGTTCCTTTAAGTGACGTCATCCAAGATGGCATCCCTTGAATACCGATTGGCTGATAGATCTGTTCTAATCAGCCAATAGAATGCAAGCTCAATCCTATTGGCTGATTGGATCAGCCAATAAGATTGAAGCTCAATCCTATTGGCTGATTGCATCAGCCAATAGGATTTTTTCACCTTTAATTCTATCAGCCAATCGGAATTCAAGGGACGCCATCTTGGATGACGTCACTTAAAGGAACCTTCATTCTTCGTAAGCCGTCAAGAGAAGAGGATGCTCCGCGCTGGATGTCTTGAAGATGGACCCACTCCGCGCCAGATGGATGAAGATAGAAGATGCCGTCTGGATGAAGACTTCTGCCCGGTTGGATGAAGACTTCTGCCGGCTTCGTTGAGGATGGATGTCGGGTCTTCAAAAACTAAGTGGATCTTCGGGGTTAGTGTTAGGTTTTTTTAAGGGTTTATTGGGTGGGTTTTATTTTTAGATTAGGGCTTTTGGGCGGAAAAAGAGCTAAATGCCCTTTTAAGGGCTATGCCCATCCAAATGCCCTTTTCAGGGCAATGGGGAGCTTAGGTTTTTTTAGTTAGTTATTTGGGGGTTTGGTTGTGTGGGTGGTGGGTTTTATTGTTTGGGGGTTGTTTGTATTTTTTTTTTACAGTTTGGAAGTGAGCAGGAGATACATTCTTGATAAAGCCCAGAAGGGTGAAAGGCGCTGAATGGGACCTGCCACACTTTATTGAACACTCTACTGAAAGACTGTCACCAAGCCTTGTGACCCTGCAGTCTGAAGTCTATTTGCAGAAAAAAACTCGACGGAGTGGATTGCCACTGCCAAATCTACAGAAGAAAATCCTCTATCTTCACCAATACTGAGGAGGCTCAGGTGAAATAATTCATTTGGGTTATAAAAGATAAAAGGATAACCGTATTGCAGTGACGGAACACAACCTCTGACACAAAGAGAGGAATCAGGTGACTCATTACGGCATCGTAATCGAACAGTCTGTGAATCACTCACAGTGAATAAGGATCAGCGGTTGCAACCGGGACACAAAAAGGTACCTCTCCTTTCTTTTTTTTCTACTAAGGATATATATGTAAATCATATAAAGGTGTTAAAAAACCTTTCACCAAAAGACACTCACCTTCGTAACTATTTGGCTTCAGAATAGCCGCCAGCTGGATTCCAAAGCTGGGATAACGACCATTGCAGTGTCTAAATATAACTTTAAGACAAAGTATCAAAAAACTGAAAATGTATCCCTATCTAGAAGAACGGAAACTTTGTAGCATTGGTATTATATAAAAAGAAACTTTTAATGATTTTTTAATAATCTGTTAAGTTCACTCAAAAAGTTATAGAAATTGTTTGGTTTTAAGATATGCATAGATCGCAGTATACCTATATATTGATTTGATGAACAAATCTTTTGATTATTTGTTGGGCAAATCAATATTTGAATTTAAAACCATAGTATTTTATGAGGATACCATATATTTCTAGCTAGAGTTTTATTTGTTTATTTCTAATTTTAAAGATATATATTGTCTAAATGTGAATACAGATTTTTAATAAATATTATTGTTAAACCACTAGTTATATTGAATTCATCATTTCCAAGCTTTCATTAGCGCTGCTAAATTTCCTTATTTTTGTTTACATTGTTATTCAGTTTTCTTGAGGGAAAACCTTTTGTAGTATTAGGAACCCACCTTTAGGCGCTCCTATCATACCACATTTCGGATACTCAAGCTCTCACATTTGTCCTCATTGAGTTTGTAACCCAATTGTTACAGAAGCATTAGTTATTTTGTTGTGAAGAGCTTATTTCCCAGCAGCAATGCCTGAACCAGCAAGCCAGCGCCTAAGAAGGGCTCCAAGAAAACCGTAACAAGTTTCATTTCATAAAGAGTTAACTCTTTTTTTTCAGCTTTTAGAAACTATTGTCTAATCACCTCTGGAGCCAGACTGCTAATTGATAAGATGAACTTGTAAACTTGTTATCTTAAGTACTGTAATCCTATTGTGGCCTGTCAAAGGACAGTGCTCTCTATCTAAATGTGTGATGGGGGATTTTGTGCTTCCCCCCCTCTCCCCCTGGGAGTGCCCTGTGTGCATGTAACTTTAATAAAAAGCAGGCTGGGCATCCCAGTCCTGACTTCTTGTTTTGACCCTCAATCGCAGCGTTGACTCGTTTTTGTGGGCAGAAGGGTATCCTAGCTGTACTGCAGCTAAGGGAGATTATTCTATATTTGCGAGACTCATATAGAATACTATGGAAAGCAGCTTCTCCCCTCTTTAGCAATAGGGATCCAGGCTACTAAGCGGTCCATCTCTCAGCGAGACTAAGGGTAACCGTAACATTTGGCGGCAGCGGCGGGATTTTCCTGGATTTCCTAGGAGAGGTACAGAACGGATGGAGAGCGCTTACGAAAAATTGAAGCGTACAACCCTAAAGGATTTACTTGAAAGCAGAGGGGGGTACGCCAGCAACCGGCCGAGGAGAGAGCTGATCGCAGAATTGACCGAACTGGATCAGAGCTTCACAATGGCGGAAACACCGACCACGATTAGTGACGAAAAAACCAGGATTGTTCGGGAAAGGCTCTCATTATACGGGCCGAACCCCTCCATGGAATTGGTACAGCAGTTGATGGCGGAGGCGGACGAGGATATACGAGAGACTCGAGCCCACGAACTCAACCTAGCGAACGCACACCGCAATGCTGAAGCCCCGCAGGTAATCATCCCTGTCGAAAATGCTGGGAGGCCCAAGATACCCTATGCGGCATTTCGACCCTTCCTAGAGAGCGAGACAGGGATTGATGAATATTTGGCGGACTTTGAAAGGCAATGTGCCCTGCACCAGATTCCCAACAGAGAGTGGCCCACGATATTGTCTGGGAAACTATCCGGGCGAGCCCTGGAAGCCTTTCGTACTCTGGGTGCTGAGGAAGTGACACAGTATGAGCTAGTTAAGGAGACACTGTTGCGACGGTACGCTGTAACTCCGGACACGTATCGCCGACAGTTTCGGGGCACGGAAAAGAAGCCTAACGATACCCATATGGAATGGGCGCACCGAATGCGGAGAGCGGCAAATCACTGGCTGAGCGGAAGTAAAGCGGTGACTGGGGAGGAAATTTTACAATTGTTTCTCATAGAACATTTTTATAATGGCATGGAACAGCAAGGGAAGGAATGGCTGCGAGACAGGCGGCCTTCTACCTTAGAAGAAGCAGCCAAATTGGCCGATGAACATTATGACTCCCGTCTTCACGAACCCTGGAACTCAGGGACCGAATGGAGCAATTAGCCAAATCCGTGCGGGCTAATCTCCAGTTGGCCCAGAGAAGACAGAAAGTATGGTACGATCGGGGGGCCCGAAAGAGAATCTTCACCATAGGACAAAAGGTGTTAGTACTTAAGCCGGTGAAGACAGACAAATTGCAGGCGTCCTGGCAGGGTCCCTACCAGATCGTAGAGAAAAGGGGAGACACCACTTATGTGATAGCTAGCTGCCACGACAACAATCTTAGAAAGACATTCCATGTAAACATGCTCAAGGAATATTTTGAGCGACCAGAGAACGTGACGGCCGTATGTTGTTCCCCTCAGGAAGACCCCGACAGTTTACCCATTCCAGACCTATTAGAAAAGAGCCTCCCCACAGGTATAGTGGCGCAGGTTCAGATAGGGGACCGACTTAGCCCCACTGAAAGGGAGCAGCTCAACCAACTCCTCCAGTCCAAACACCTCACCTTCTCCCCGAAGCCAGGGTACACTACTTTAACCACCCACCAGGTAGATACTCCGGGACAAGCTCCCTTGCGCCAGGCTCCGTACCGAATCCCCGAAGCAGTTAGGACAGGAATGAAGAAGGAGATCGATGAGATGCTCCAGCTCAGGGTAATTGAGCCCTCCGATAGTCCCTGGGCCTCCCCAGTTGTCTTGGTGCCCAAGAAAGATGGGACCACCCGGTTCTGCGTAGACTATCGGAGGCTCAATGAAAATACCGTGACGGACGCTTACCCTATGCCCAGGGTAGACGAGCTACTCGATCGTATAGCCAGGGGAAATTACCTGACCACTATTGACCTCTGCAAAGGTTACTGGCAGATTCCCCTGGCCCCGGAGGCTATCCCCAAGTCGGCATTCGTCACCCCATTCGGCTTATATCAGTTTAGGGTAATGCCGTTTGGGATGAAGAATGCCCCAGCTACATTCCAGCGCTTGGTGGATAGGCTCCTGGATGGCTTCCAGAGTTTTGCTTGCGCCTACCTGGACGACATAGCGATCCACAGTGAGTCCTGGGAGGACCACTTAGCTCATGTGGGAATGGTTCTGGATCAGATCCGGGCTGCTGGCCTGACTCTGAAGCCAGAAAAATGCCACTTTGGGATGGCCGAGGTACAGTACCTGGGTCACCGGGTGGGGTGTGGAAAGCAGCGACCAGAGCCGGCCAAAATAGAAGCTGTCGCCAATTGGCCCACCCCCATCACTAAGACTCAGGTCCTAGCCTTCCTGGGCACGGCAGGGTACTATAGACGGTTCGTACCAGACTACAGCACACTTGCCAAACCCCTGACTGACTTGACCAAGAAGAACTTACCTCGACAGGTCCTGTGGTCTCCCCACTGTGAAACGGCTTTCCAGGCTCTCAAAAATGCTCTAATTAACGCTCCTGTCTTGGCGGCCCCAGCCCTTAACAAACGTTTTATCGTCCATACCGATGCTTCCATGTTCGGGCTGGGAGCCGTCCTCAGCCAAGTAGGCGAAGATGGAGGCAGCATCCAGTTGCCTACATCAGCCGGAAGCTCCTGCCCCGCGAAGTCAGCTATGCAGCGGTCGAAAAGGAGTGTTTGGCTTTGGTGTGGGCATTAAAGAAATTGACTCCCTATTTATATGGTCAGGAGTTCACTCTGGTCACCGACCATAACCCGTTGGTGTGGCTGAACCGGGTCTCTGGAGATAACGGCAGGCTATTACGTTGGAGCTTATCGTTGCAAACCTTCAATTTCACCATTACTTACAGACCTGGGAAACAGAATGGCAACGCCGACGGGTTGTCCAGACAAACCGACCTCAGCCCCGCATAACCAGCGGTCTGGACAGCCTTAGTCTGCCCCGAAAAGGGGTCAGACCGTGTCTGCCAGAGTGTTCCACAGAAAGGGAGCAATGTTACAGAAGCATTAGTTATTTTGTTGTGAAGAGCTTATTTCCCAGCAGCAATGCCTGAACCAGCAAGCCAGCGCCTAAGAAGGGCTCCAAGAAAACCGTAACAAGTTTCATTTCATAAAGAGTTAACTCTTTTTTTTCAGCTTTTAGAAACTATTGTCTAATCACCTCTGGAGCCAGACTGCTAATTGATAAGATGAACTTGTAAACTTGTTATCTTAAGTACTGTAATCCTATTGTGGCCTGTCAAAGGACAGTGCTCTCTATCTAAATGTGTGATGGGGGATTTTGTGCTTCCCCCCCTCTCCCCCTGGGAGTGCCCTGTGTGCATGTAACTTTAATAAAAAGCAGGCTGGGCATCCCAGTCCTGACTTCTTGTTTTGACCCTCAATCGCAGCGTTGACTCGTTTTTGTGGGCAGAAGGGTATCCTAGCTGTACTGCAGCTAAGGGAGATTATTCTATATTTGCGAGACTCATATAGAATACTATGGAAAGCAGCTTCTCCCCTCTTTAGCAATAGGGATCCAGGCTACTAAGCGGTCCATCTCTCAGCGAGACTAAGGGTAACCGTAACACCAATATTTTCCCAAAGTTTTGTATTATTTGATACAGGGGGGTAACAATAGTATTGGTTTATTAAGGGTTAGGATGACGTCATCTGCAAACAGCACCACTTTATAAGATGTTTCTATCCCTGTGATGTCTGTGTTATTTTGTATTTTAGCAGCTAGTGGTTCGATGCATAATGCAAAGAGCAGGGGATACAGCGGGCACCCCTGCCTTGTACCATTCTTGATTAGTATTTCTTTTGACTGATACCCTGCTACTTTAATAAATGCTCTAGCGTCTGTGTATAGCGTCTGTATTGTCTTAAGGAAGTTTCCTCCAAATCCAAAAGATTCTAAAATGTTAAGCAAGTAGTTCCAATTAACCCTATCAAAAGCCTTCTCTGCATCTAACGCCAGAAGCAGAGAAGGTATTTTGTGTATTGAGGCATAGTTGAGTTGACAGTTCTCTGACTATTATCAGGAGCTTCACGTGCCTAGATAAACCCTACATGGTCGGGGTGAATAAGTTGGGTCATAATCGGATTGAGTCTATCTGCAAGAATTTTTGTTAGTAGTTTGATATCTTGGTTAATGAGTGATATAGGTCTAAAATTTCAACAGTGTTTTTTCCCAGGCTTGGTTATGACTGATATGCGGGCTAGCATTAATTCTGATGGGATTGATCCTCCAAGCATGATGTTATTAAATATTCTAACCAGCTGTGGCGCTAGTATTTCTTTTAAGTGTTTGTAAAAATTCCAGGGAAACCATCTGGCCCTGGTGCTTTTGAGGGTTTGGTATTTTTTTTTTTTCAAAAATAGATTTTTATTAATAAATAGGTTGCAGAAACCATATAACAACACAATTAACAGTTGACATAGATAGAAGCGGGAGTACACGCGATCAAACATAAGAGGAATGGTTTACAAGGAGGATCCATGCACTTAGTATAGAGGTCACAAGGAATATTTAGACATTCTCTGATGCGTGTCTGCACGTCTCGGTTGTTATGTTCTGGTTATTCTAAAGGGTCATTTAAGTTTTTAAGTTTTAAGTAACGTATAGCAACAAATGCCATACCTAATAAGTCTGACAGTCATGTAGGGAAGATAATGGATATACGTAGTATATATGTATGGAAGTTAGGGTGTGAGGATCATTCATCCATACCCCCATGGGGAGGGGGGGTATAGAAAGGGGGAGGGAAGGCATCTGGATGGGGGGGGAGGGGGTGTTTTATGGACAAGCACCTCAGTTCAGACACAGCGAGGTGCGTCCTCTAAGGCCGACATGGGTCACAGACAGAAGCAGGTCATCAGCGTTCAGGGGGAGGAATAGTTACAGAATCAATTTGAGGTGACTCTCCCAGGGTTCCCAGATTTGGCTGAAGATATCAGATTGGTTTTTCGTCCGAAAGACATAGTCTTCCATAGATTTAATGTAGTGCAGGTAGTCAACCACAGCCTGCCATCTTGGTGGCTGTTGCTTCTTCCAATTCCTGGCTATTAACATCTTGACCGATGTCAACAGGTAGACTAACAGATATCTCTTATGTTTCGGAATCTTTTTTACCCCAATATGCAGGAGGGCTAGGCCCGGGGTATCAGGCGTCGGGAGTTCTAGGGCTGCACAAGTCGCAGAGGTCTTAGACCAAAGTGGTTGTAGTCTGTCACATGACCACCACACATGGAGCGGAGTGCCAATCTTGCCACACTCTCTCCAACATAGGGGTGAGTGTCCAGGGTACAGAGTATGAAGCTTGGACGGCACTAAGTGCCATCTAGTAATGATCTTAAAGTATAGTTCATACATTGAGACACAATGGAGTGCAGATTTAGTTAACTGTATCACCCTGGACCAGTCTAGGGGCGTATAGTTCAATCTTAACTCAGTTTCCCAGGAGGTCATATGTCTTGTCTTTATAAGGGTGGGTGGCCCTAAAAGAGATTTGTAGTGAGCGGTAAGGGGCTTGTATAGTTGTAGGTTTGCTTTCCATCTGATCTCCCAGATTGTGGGGGCCCTGATCTTATCGGTCAGGAATCCCCAGGCTTTCATAAGGGATCTAAGTCTCGTAAGATCAAATTCCAAGTGACGAGGGATGTCAAACCTAGCTATCATGTCTTGGCTTGAGAGAAGGGTCTCATTTAAGTAGAAGTCACTTAAGGAGATAATCTCAAGGGTCCTCCAGGAGGTAAGCCTGACATTAGGCAGCCCCTGTAAGAGTGACATGACCGGGTGAATGGGGGATGGGTGTGGGGCTATCAATTGGTTGTGTCTCAGTTGGAACCAGGCTGTTTGACAACTTTTGACGAGTCGGTTAGAGACAGGTGTTCGCGCAGCTAAGTGCTGGGGGACCCATAGCAGGTCAGAGAGATCAGTGTATGCTGGTAGGGAAGCCTGTTCCAGCTCTCTCCATCTGTTGGGAGGTAGGGCTGGTCCCCACGCGGAAACATGTGAGATCATGGCCGCCTGGTAATATAGTTGGACGTTGGGTAGGCCCAGTCCACCTCTGGCTACTGGAGCCTGAAGCGTGGCTGCCGCCACTCTCGGCCGCTTACTATCCCAAACATAGGATTTGAATAATGTTTGGAAGCCGCGCAGGATCCGCTCCGGTACTGGGATGGGGATGCACCGCATAATGTAGGTTAACTTGGGGAGGATCATCATTTTGAGCGCGGCAATTCTGCCCATCCATGATATTTCCTCATACTTCTTAGATTTCAACCTGGAATCAACCCCCTTTAGCAGAGTAGCATAATTTTCCTGTATCACTATGTCCTTTGCATGGGACAGGAAGACCCCCAAATGTCTAATCCCGACTATAGACCACTTGAATGAATAAGATCGTCTAAGATGTCTCTGCTCTGCCTGCCCGACGAGTATCATGTAGGCCTCTGTTTTTGAAACATTAATCTTGTAATTCGATATTCTGCCAAAGGTGTCGATAATTTCCAGGAGAGGAGGCAGTGACTCTAATGGGTTCGTTCGGAAAAGAGTGGGAGGGTATCATGAATCTGAATGCCCTGAACTCTGGTGTTTTCTCTGATTGCCTCCGCTAGCAGCTCCATCACCAACGCGAAAAGGAGTGGGGACAGGGGGCACCCCTGTCTGGTCCTGTTACTGATGGTAATTTTAGGTGAACAAAAGCCCAGACCCTTGACCACAGCCGTCGGGGAGGTGTAAAGGGCTGCGACAGCCGCCCGGAACCCCCGGGGGATCCCAAAACGCTCCAGGGTACAAAACATATATTCCCACCCCACCCTGTCAAACGCTTTTTCCGCGTCCATAGACAAGGTGAGGAGGGGCTGCCCCATGAATATATTCAATAGTCTGCGGGTGTTGTCTGTACCTTGCCTACCCTGGATAAACCCCACTTGGTCCAGATGGACCAGTGAGGGCAGTTGTGTCCCGAGTCTGGTTGCCAGGACCTTAGCATAGACTTTCACGTCCACATTAATTAGTGAGATCGGCCTGTAACTCTCGCAGAGCGTGGGGTCCTTCCCCTCTTTGGGAATGGTCAGAATACTAGTGTGACAGACCCTTCTGTCAGTACTGAAAGAGTTAACTTTGTTCAACTTTAAGAAGCTATTTTCTAAAGACAAGGTTGCTAGCCTCAGCTATTGTGTACTGTAATTAAGTTTAGTGATAAACATTCACATTGTTTAATCACATCCAGAGAGCAGACGCCCAAGTGATGATAAGGGCTCAATTGTGTCTTGTGTTTAAGTTGCTTATCTGCTTAAGTAGTGTAATTCTATTGTGGCATGTCAAAGGGCGTTTTCCCTCTATCTAATGTACAATGTTCTTTCAACCCCCCATCTGGGGTCAGACCTGCATAAATACTGGGCATATAGCCTTCAATAAAGTTCATTCTGTTTTTACCTTCAATGTGGAGCCTGGTCTCATGTTTGAGGGGGGGGATTAGCTGGGCTGTGAGTTGCTGATCCCATATTCAGGACATCTTTCATCTGGTATTAACCCTTGGTATCTGGGATATACCGTAACAATTGGTGGCAAGCGACGGGATGATCCTTATCGCCCAGAAGAGAAACTACACAAGCCAGTAACCTCAGGAAGAGGGGGATTATTACAAGACTGACCAAGATGGAAAGAGTACCAGGGACCGTAGGAACCAATGGGCTCAGCATATCACACAGAACCCCCGAAGAAGCAAGCTTTGACCGGGCGGTCAAAATAAGACTGGCACATTATGGCCCCAACCCGTCTGCGGAAATTATCGACCGGGTCATAGCAGCTGTGGAGGCCAACCTACTTCGCCAAAACGGCGCTGCAGCAGCCCAAGTCACAGCAACCCCAGTGGAAAAGAGAAAAGTAAATTTTGCAGCTTTTAAAAACTTCCTGGAAACAGAAGGAGAGATTGATGGGTACCTTGTGGATTTTGAGAGGCAATGTGCACTACACAAGGTAACCGCAGAGGACTGGGTCATGATATTATCCTGAAAATTATCCGGCCGGGCCAGCGAGGCTTTTCGGGCCATTCCAGATGAGGAAGTCGGGGATTTTAATACTGTAAAAGAGGCTCTGCTCTCCAGGTATGTGGTTACACCGGAGGCATACCGGAGGCGGTTCAGAGACACTGTTAAATTAGCCGGTGATTCTTACGTTGAGTGGGCATGTAAGGTGCACCGCACAGCATCTTACTGGATGGCGGGGTGCCAAGCCGTATCTGGGGAAGAGGTGCTGCAGCTATTCCTGTTGGAACATTGCTTTGACAAGTTATCAGCAGGAGTTAGAGAGTGGGTTCAGGACCGTAAACCCTCCACCCTGCATGAAGCTGCTCGCCTGGCAGATGAGTATACAGATGCCCGCAAACTGGACACTGCTACCACTAAGCCCCCTGCCAGAGTGGAGTACAGACCCACAGTCACCCCAGCAGCTACCAGTTACCAACCCCCGGCGCACCGCTCTACCACACGGCCTCCAGCCACGAACTATCCTCAGAGAGCCCGGTTCAATTCACGGGGCTACTCACAGCCTATTCGGTGCTTTGGATGTAAGCAACTGGGGCACAAAAGACCAGAGTGTCCCCTAAATGCAGCGAACCAAGCACAGTCCTGGAGAAGACCTGCCGGCGGAATCCCACGTAACCCTCAGCCTGCGGCCCACTGCGTAGAGGTGGAAGAATGCTGGGCAGACCTGAAGCAGACCTTGTGCAAGCTGCCCACCGGAATAACCGGCAACTGGTTAAAGTGAATGGGAAGGAGGTCAGTGGTCTACGGGATACTGGTGCTACCATGACCTTGCTTCAAAAGAACTTGGTGTCTGAGAAACAGCACACTGGAGACACTGTGACTGTGAGGGTAGCAGGGGTGCTGTGTTCCGCCTACCTGTTGCCAGGGTGCATTTGGATTGGGGAGTGGGCGCTAGACCTGTGAATGTGGGGGTCATGAAGGACTTACCAGCTGATGTTCTCCTTGGAAATAACTTGGCCCACCTTGTTTCTGCCTATGCTCCTATGGGTCCCGCTGATGTTAACCCTGTGACTACCCGTGCCCAGATCCGTGCAGCAGAGACTGACCCACCTGCTGCTAAGCCCCAGGACGCTGAGCTCAGTAAATCTCTATCCGCTATTGATACGTGGAACTCCCGTTACAATGCGCTGATGAAGGAGAAGAGTCAAGTAGAGGATGAAATGGTCACGATAAACAATCACGTAACAGTGCTAGCGGGAGAGAAGAGGAGCGCAGAGGAAAAAGCACGTTTAGAACGGGAATCTCTGCTAGACAAACTGCACCGACAGACTGCAGAAAACACCAGCTTGAGAGTGGAACATGAAACATTAAAGACAAACTTAGCGACACTGGAGGAGAAGCTGGCGCTGGCTCATAGTGAGGTGCAGCAACTCAAGGGCACCCTATGTCAGTATGAAGGGATTGTGGATACCTATAAAGAGCAGGTACAAAAACCACATAAAGAAGCCGATGATATTTTGAAGGACTGTTTAGCCCTAGTCTGGGCACTGAAGAAGTTGAACCCTTATCTATACGGACAAGAATTCTCTCTCATAACGGATCACAATCCCTTAGTCTGGCTTAACCGGGTCTCAGGAGACAATGGCAGATTGCTGCGGTGGAGTTTAGCCCTCCAACCCTATAACTTCACCATCAGCTACCGGCCCGATAAGCTAAACGGGAATGCAGATGGATTGTCCCGGCAAACTGACATGCCTACCACCCTAGTCCGGTCATCCCCAGGTTGACCCGCCAAAGGGTCAAGCCGGGTCTGCCGGAGTGTTCCACTAGGAGGGAGCTATGTGACAGACCCTTCTGTCAGTACTGAAAGAGTTAACTTTGTTCAACTTTAAGAAGCTATTTTCTAAAGACAAGGTTGCTAGCCTCAGCTATTGTGTACTGTAATTAAGTTTAGTGATAAACATTCACATTGTTTAATCACATCCAGAGAGCAGACGCCCAAGTGATAAGAAGGGCTCAATTGTGTCTTGTGTTTAACTTGCTTATCTGCTTAAGTAGTGTAATTCTATTGTGGCATGTCAAAGGGCATTTTCCCTCTATCTAATGTACAATGTTCTTTCAACCCCCCATCTGGGGTCAGACCTGCATAAATACTGGGCATATAGCCTTTAATAAAGTTCATTCTGTTTTTACCTTCAATGTGGAGCCTGGTCTCATGTTTGAGGGGGGGAATTAGCTGGGTTGTGAGTTGCTGATCCCATATTCAGGACATCTTTCATCTGGTATTAACCCTTGGTATCTGGGATATACCGTAAAAACTAGCCTCCAGGAATTCGGGAAGGAAGACTCCAGTTTCCATAACCTCCTGGTAAAGGCGAAGTAGAACAGGAGATAGCAGGTGAACAAAGGTACGATAGAATAGACCCGTGAACCCATCAGGGCCCGATGCCTTATGGGGTTTTAGGGCGAGGATAGCTGTCTTGAGTTCCTCTAGGGTAAGCGGGGCAGTTAGGTCGTCAACTGAATCCGCATCCAAGGTGGGAAGGTCTAACTGCGCCAGAAACTGCTGGGTCGCCACTCTATGCGTGTCAGCCCTCAAAGATTAATTTCTTAAGTTATATAGTGAGGTGTAATAGTCAGCAAATGCCCTCCCTATTTCCTTTGGTGAGTGGACTGCGCCCGCTGCTGTAGAGATCGAAGGGATTCTAGCCTGGACCGCACGATCTCTAAGCTTACGAGCGAGCAATCTATCAGCTTTATTTCCTTTATAGAAGTAGAGGTGTTTGAGTCTCACTAGATTTGCTTGGACACGAAGCTGCTCTCTCTTATTGATCTGATCTCTAATAGTGCCTATCCGATCGGCTAGGGTGGGCAGAGGGGTGTCTTTGTTACTTATTTCGATTTGCCTCAATTCAGCATATAATTTTTCGAGGGGGATTTTGTTCTTAGCTTTCAGTAATGAACTCTTTTTAATAAAATGCCCCCTAAGATAGGCTTTAAATGAGGCCCACAGAATTTCCTGGCTCGTGTCACCCGTATCGTTATGTCTCAGAAAATCTGAGATGGTCTCGACGAGTTGGGGAATTTCTGCTTCTGAGAGGAACTGGTCTGGTAGTTTCCAGGAGGGTCTACTGTCGGGGGGCGCAACATCAAGCACCTAGCACTAACCAGGTCATGGTCAGACCAGGGGCATGGTCTTATACATGGGGCACAAAATTGGTCCAATGTCCAAGAATCGCAGAGCAAATAATCAATCCTAGAGTAGGAGTTATGTGGTTTGGAATGATGGGTGTAGTCTCTGTCAGTTGGAGCAAGACAGCGCCAGATGTCATAGAGGCCATGTTGGTACATGAGCTTGCGTAGCGCATTGGATTGGGTATTGAGGTTTCGGTCAGTGGGGCAAGCTTTAGGGGTCTTTTTGTCTAGAGTGGGATCCCAAACCAGATTCAAGTCCCCTCCCATCAGTAGGTGGCCCCTCCTAACTTCGCCCAGTCTCCCTAAAAATTTTTCTCAAGAATGGTATCTGTTTAACGTTTGGGGTGTAGATTGAGGCTAGGGTATATAGTATTCCATTTAGGGTACAGATCAAAATCAAGTACCTACCCTCAGGGTCACGGTCTACATACTCTACAGCACAGCAAACATCCCTGTGAATCAGGATCGCTACTCTCTTTTTCTCAGTGAATGATGCCGTTTCACAAATGGGGTAGTGAGCTGGGTTACGGAAAGGTCTGATTTTTTTGTCCCAATGTGTCTCCTGAAGGAACACAATGGCCTAGATTTAGAGTTCGGCGGTAGCCGTCAAAACCAGCGTTAGAGGCTCCTAACGCTGGTTTTGGCCGCCCGCTGGTATTTGGAGTCAGTGATTAAAGGGTCTAACGCTCACTTTACAGCCGCGACTTTTCCATACCGCAGATCCCCCTACGCCATTTGCGTAGCCTATCTTTTCTATGGGATCTTTCTAACGCCGGTATTTAGAGTCGTTTCTGCAGTGAGCGTTAGAGCTCTAACGACAAGATTCCAGCCGCCTGAAAATAGCAGGAGTTAAGAGCTTTCTGGCTAACGCCGGTTTATAAAGCTCTTAACTACTGTACCCTAAAGTACACTAACACCCATAAACTACCTATGTACCCCTAAACCGAGGTCCCCCCACATCGCCGACACTCTATTAAAAATTTTAACCCCTAATCTGCCGACCGCCACCTACGTTATACTTATGTACCCCTAATCTGCTGCCCCTAACACCGCCGACCCCTGTATTATATTTATTAACCCCTAACCTGCCCCCCACAACATCGCCGCCAGCTACTTAAAATAATTAACCCCTAATCTTCCGACCGCAAAGCGCCGCCACCTACGTTATCCCTATGTACCCCTAATCTGCTGCCCCTAACACCGCCGACCCCTATATTATATTTATTAACCCCTAATCTGCCCCCCACAACGTCGCCGACACCTGCCTACACTTATTAACCCCTAATCTGCCGAGCGGACCTGAGCGCTACTATAATAAAGTTATTAACCCCTAATCCGTCTCACTAACCCTATCATAAATAGTATTAACCCCTAATCTGCCCTCCCTAACATCGCCGACACCTACCTTCAATTATTAACCCCTAATCTGACGACCGGAGCTCACCGCTATTCTAATAAATGTATTAACCCCTAAAGCTAAGTCTAACCCTAACACTAACACCCCCCTAAATTAAATATAATTTACATCTAACGAAATAAATTAACTCTTATTAAATAACTTATTCCTATTTAAAGCTAAATACTTACCTGTAAAAAAAATCCTAATATAGCTACAATATAAATTATAATTACATTGTAGCTATTTTATGATTAATATTTATTTTACAGGTAACTTTGTATTTATTTTAACCAGGTACAATAGCTATTAAATAGTTAAGAACTATTTAATAGCTAAAATAGTTAAAATAATAACAAATTTACCTGTAAAATAAATCCTAACCTAAGATATAATTAAACCTAACACTACCCTATCAATAAAATAATTAAATAAACTACCTACAATTACCTACAATTAACCTAACACTACACTATCAATAAATTAAATAAACACAATTGCTACAAATAAATACAATTAAATAAACTAGCTAAAGTACAAAAAATAAAAAAGAACTAAGTTACAGAAAATAATAAAATATTTACAAACATAAGAAAAATATTACAACAATTTTAAACTAATTACACCTACTCTAAGCCCCCTAATAAAATAACAAAGCCCCCCAAAATAAAAAATTCCCTACCCTATTCTAAATTAAAAAAGTTACAAGCTCTTTTACCTTACCAGCCCTGAACAGGGCCCTTTGCGGGGCATGTCCCAAGAAGTTCAGCTCTTTTGCCTGTAAAAAAAAACATACAATACCCCCCCCCCAACATTACAACCCACCACCCACATACCCCTAATCTAACCCAAACCCCCCTTAAATAAACCTAACACTAATCCCCTGAAGATCTTCCTACCTTGTCTTCACCATCCAGGTATCACCGATCGGTCCTGGCTCCGATATCTTCATCCAACCCAAGCGGGGGCTAGACATCCACTGAAGAAGTCCAGAAGAGGGTCCAAAGTCTTCCTCCTATCCGGCAAGAAGAGGACATCCGGACCGGCAAACATCTTCTCCAAGCGGCATCTTCGATCTTCTTCCATCCGGAGCGAAGCGGCAGGATCCAGAAGACCCCCAGCGCGGAACATCCATCCGGACCGACGACTGAACGACGAATGACGGTTCCTTTAAATGACGTCATCCAAGATGGCGTCCCTCGAATTCCGATTGGCTGATAGGATTCTATCAGCCAATCGGAATTAAGGTATGAATTTTCTGATTGGCTGATGGAATCAGCCAATCAGAATCTAGTTCAATCCGATTGGCTGATCCAATCAGCCAATCAGATTGAGCTCGCATTCTATTGGCTGATCGGAACAGCCAATAGAATGCGAGCTCAATCTGATTGGCTGATTGGATCAGCCAATCGGATTGAACTTGATTCTGATTGGCTGATTCCATCAGCCAATCAGAAAATTCCTACCTTAATTCCGATTGGCTGATAGAATCCTATCAGCCAATCGGAATTCGAGGGACGCCATCTTGGATGACGTCATTTAAAGGAACCGTCATTCGTCGTTCAGTCGTCGGTCCGGATGGATGTTCCGCGCTGGGGGTCTTCAGGATCCTGCCGCTTCGCTCCGGATGGAAGAAGATCGAAGATGCCGCTTGGAGAAGATGTTTGCCGGTCCGGATGTCCTCTTCTTGCCGGATAGGAGGAAGACTTTGGACCCTCTTCTGGACTTCTTCAGTGGATGTCTAGCCCCCGCTTGGGTTGGATGAAGATATCGGAGCCAGGACCGATCGGTGATACCTGGATGGTGAAGACAAGGTAGGAAGATCTTCAGGGGATTAGTGTTAGGTTTATTTAAGGGGGGTTTGGGTTAGATTAGGGGTATGTGGGTGGTGGGTTGTAATGTTGGGGGGGGGGGGGTATTGTATGTTTTTTTTTACAGGCAAAAGAGCTGAACTTCTTGGGGCATGCCCCGCAAAGGGCCCTGTTCAGGGCTGGTAAGGTAAAAGAGCTTGTAACTTTTTTAATTTAGAATAGGGTAGGGAATTTTTTATTTTGGGGGGCTTTGTTATTTTATTAGGGGGCTTAGAGTAGGTGTAATTAGTTTAAAATTGTTGTAATATTTTTCTTATGTTTGTAAATATTTTTTTATTTTCTGTAACTTAGTTCTTTTTTATTTTTTGTACTTTAGCTAGTTTATTTAATTGTATTTATTTGTAGCAATTGTGTTTATTTAATTTATTGATAGTGTAGTGTTAGGTTAATTGTAGGTAATTGTAGGTAGTTTATTTAATTAATTATTGTATTGATAGGGTAGTGTTAGGTTTAATTATATCTTAGGTTAGGATTTATTTTACAGGTAAATTTGTAATTATTTTAACTAGGTAACTATTAAATAGTTCTTAACTATTTAATAGCTATTGTACCTAGTTAAAATAAATACCAAGTTGCCTGTCAAATAAATATTAATCCTAAAATAGCTATAATATAATTATAATTTATATTGTAGCTATATTAGGGTTTATTTTACAGGTAAGTATTTAGCTTTAAATAGGATTAATTTATTTAATAAGAGTTAATTAATTTCGTTAGATGTAAATTATATTTAAGTTAGGGGGGTGTTAGTGTTAGGGTTAGACTTAGCTTTAGGGGTTAATACATTTATTAGAATAGCGGTGAGCTCCGATCGGAAGATTAGGGGTTAATAATTGAAGGTAGGTGTCGGCGATGTTAGGGAGGGCAGATTAGGGGTTAATACTATTTATTATAGGGTTAGTGAGGCGGATTAGGGGTTAATAACTTTATTATAGTAGCGCTCAGGTCCGCTCGGCAGATTAGGGGTTAATAAGTGTAGGTAGGTGTCGGCGACGTTGTGGGGGGCAGATTAGGGGTTAATAAATATAACATAGGGGTCGGCGATGTTAGGGCAGCAGATTAGGGGTACATAGGGATAACGTAGGTTGCGGCGGTTTACGGAGCGGCAGATTAGGGGTTAAAAGTGTAATGCAGGGGTCAGCGATAGCGGGGGCGGCAGAATAGGGGTTAATAAGTGTAAGGTTAGGGGTGTTTAGACTCGGGGTACATGTTAGGGTGTTAGGTGCAGACGTAGGAAGTGTTTCCCCATAGGAAACAATGGGGCTGCGTTAGGAGCTGAACGCTGCTTTTTTGCAGGTGTTAAGTTTTTTTTCAGCTCAAACAGCCCCATTGTTTCCTATGGGGGAATCGTGCACGAGCACGTTTTTGATGCCGGCCGCGTCCGTAAGCAACTCTGGTATCGAGAGTTGCATTTGCGGTAAAAATGCTCTACGCTCCTTTTTTGGAGCCTAACGCAGCATTTGTTTGAACTCTCGATACCAGAGTTAAATTTATGGTGCGGCCACAAAAAAGCCCGCGGAGCGTTAACAGCCCTTTTACCGCCGAACTCCAAATCTAGGCCATAGTGTAGTCTGTGGGAGTTCAAAAAATTAGATAGGAGGCTTTGCTTAGTAGGGGAATTTAATCCCTGAGTATTAAGGGTGGCCACAGTAATGGGTGCCATAGGGCCAGCAGGGTCTAAGTCTCCTTTGGGCCAAAGAAAGGGGGAGGGGGCAGGAGGGGAATGACTAGCTATAGAGCAAGGAAAAAAAAAAAGGAGGGGGCAGGGATGAGTAAGGTAAGGAGGGGGAGGTGAGCTTCACTTATTCTCTTGCAGTCAGTATGTGGTGCTGTAAGGACTGTCAGGGTGTGTAACGATGTGTATATTACACTATCTCAATGAGTGCTCTTACTAATAATAGCAAGAGATCACAACTATTAAGGTGGGGGGGAGGCCAGCGTGCGAGGCCTAACCCCAGTCAGCCTTTTTTGGCTCATGCTTCAAGTCTAACCTAATGTCGGGTTTCTTCTATATGTGTCCTATACGTCTCACTACCTATAGTGTGTGGTGAACCACGCGTAGCAAGAACATACTTCAGTAAAAATAAAACATTAGCAAATTTCAATATACCTGAACAATTCGGCAAAACAGTAAACTAACAATAATCAATGGTAACAATATTGTCTTGGAAATTAACACATGTATGACACTTTAACGTGGTAAGGGAAGTATGAAGAAGACGAAGTCGGGTAGTAAAAAGTACTGAACCGATGTCAAGTTTCGTCTAGTTGTGCCTCATACATCTTACCACCCATAGTGTGTGGTGAACCTCTTGTGGTAAGAACAGAACTCAGCAGAAACTAATACTTTAAAGTTTCAATAAGCTTGAACATGCAATCGAAACAGTAAACAAACCACATTCAATGGCAACAATGTTATCTTGATAAAACCAGGAATATATGACACTCTAACGTGGTAAGGGAAATATGGAGATGAAGAAACCAGATAGTAAAAAGTACTGAAATTATCCATGCTCAGTCATTTAGTTAGCATAAAGGGAAAGGGGATAGTTCCCGAAGGAGATATCCAAACCTTCAAAGGGGAATATAGCAGCTCCCTGCACAGTGTGTGGAAAGAAGTGCTGAACAAGGAGGGACTCATGTTATATGAGAGTCAGCAGTAGCACTGCATGTAGACGGGGCCTTACCTGATTGCTGTGGATATCTTTTCTGGGTGCTACCTAGTCTCTGGGGGAGAGGTCGCCACTCAGGGGCCGAGGCTCTCAATCCTCTGGTGGTATCTTTGTTGTGCTGAGCATCAGGTGGATCCGGTGGCAACAAATCCCACCTCTGCATGCGTTCTCTGGCTTGTTGCGGGGAGGACGCTGTGAACTGGTGGCCATCTTTGGTTATATGGAGCTTTACAGGAAACCCCCACCTGTACTTTATGGCTTTATCTCTCATAAATTTAGTATAGGGTTGATAATGGCGTCGTAGCTGGAGAGTGTGTGGAGAGAGATCTTGATAGATTTGTATGTCAGAATATTGACCTGGGAGGTTTCTGCCGCCTGCCAGAGCCCGGAGCAATTTGTCTCTGAAGGTGTAGTAGTGCAGGCGAGCTATAACATCCCTTGGCTTGTCTCCCTCTACTGATCTGGGTCTCAGCGCCTATGCACCCGATCGATCAACATTTCCTGACCTTCCTCAGGGCCAATGACTGTGGTGAATAACTCTCGAAGGTACTTGTCCAGATCCTGGGGGAGGACAGTCTCTGGGATACCCTTCACCCGGATATTGTTATGCCGGGTGCGGTCTTCCAGGTCAGCTACAACAAATAGTGCCACTGGAGACCCAAAATTACCAGAGCACTGTTAAGAGGCGCTTAGGACGAAAGTGGAACAATATAGATTCTGGTGAGTGAAACACTTAAACTAAATAATATCAAGAAGATAATATCAAAGAGATAATAATAGCAGAGAGATAATAATAACAATATAGGGTATAAATAACAACAATATTTGATGAAAAATCAGAATCTTTAAAAAACAACAATATGGGGGTAAATGTGATTTATGTTAGTCCATTTGATATGGTCAACTTATCTAATCAGGCAGAGTCCAAAAAATGATGCCCAAACGGTGTGTACAGTGGGCCAAAAGTCCAGATGAAAGTAGGCCGCTCCTCCTGAGTGTTATGCCAGGAACACAGATGGATAATCTAAAAAAAATTAGATAGAGGGCGCCACATAGTGCAGATCATATGAGATAAATAGAACACAGCGATATAATAGTAAGAATCCTACTCACAAATTGTAGCGCACATAAAGTGCAGAAAAAGCAGTCCGGAACCACACGTCGTCCAGTCGACCACAATGGATGGAATTACACAAATGGAGATCCTCGTCTCACCAGGGAGAGTCCAGGGAAGTCCAAGGAGGTGGAATGGGTATGGAACTATGCACCAAAGTTCCAGCCAAATGCTCAGGAGGGACCGGGATAGGTTCACCAGGCCCAAGCCCAAAGGTAAAAAGGAGTAGTCGGCAGCAGATGGAGATTAAAATATGTACAAAGTTTAATTACAATGTTAAAAACAACAGCAACGCGTTTCTCAGTGATACACACTGTTTCATCAGGCTATATCATATATATATATAGATATATTTTTACAACTCTTAAGGAAGAAAAATCTGAAGGGATCACAGTAGTGTTCTCTCCAAAAAAGGCAGGGATTTCAGCACTCCGTTTAATTATTGTGTGCAATATACGCATATAAGTATTAATTAAGAAATAGGTGTTCCAGGCCTCCACGCAAACAAACAACTTCTGGGTCCCCTAAACCAAAACCACACAGGATTGTTATAAATAAAATAAATTTATTAGTGCAAACAAAAATTGAAAAAATGAGTTAAATCAAGAATATATTGTGTACAATAAATACAAAGATAAAGCTGGCCAGCTCTCTCAGGTTGATATGATGCAGGTACAAACCTAAATATAGGCTTTTGAGTTATTAGGCAACACCCCTACCAGTGGGTAGCCCTGTCAGCCAACAGGAATCTGCTACCATGGATAATACTGGGGATCCATGCGTAATCACTCATATGATGCACAAAATGGAACTGACAACACCTGTCTCAGAGGGTAACACAAAACAAGTCAAGAGTCTTGTTACCTTGAGATAAATATTGGGATCTATGCCAGTTACTTATGTGCTAGAATGTAACAATGTAACAAGGAATTACATACTTATATATTTACACATTTGTATTGAGATCACAACACCCTGACCAGAGGGTAGCACCAATATTGAAAAAGGTTCCGGCTACCTTAGTACTCAATAGGGATCTATGTATCTCTAACAGTAAATGTGTAATCACAGCAATGATAGAAATTACTAATATAATGCAAGCAGTATATATAATGTGTTAAATAGGACTTGTCACATCCGCCATGATTTTGTTTTAAAGCTTAAGTATATCAGCTTAAGTGCATGTTCCAGAAAGTACATTCCATTACAGACTCGTGAGTCCATGAATACTTTACAAATCACTTTTGTGCGTTTGTAGACCTTCTCCTTTTAAACTTGGTGCCGAGTCCGGGTGCGGTGCCTGCTTGCTATTGTAGTTAGAAAAGCTGTGTGCTGCATCGGATATCAATCAGGGGCTGGTTCTCAGCTGTGCAAATGACGTCACACGCCAACGGCCGTTTCACCCCCCACGTGACCAAGTGTCATTGGGGCTTCCTCAGGGCGTATACTAAACAACTCCATGTACGCTTTATTTAAGCTCAGCCCTTTCGTTGGATTGGTGAAAATATCCTCAGTGAAAAATGAAACAATGTTATTTATTTCTCCGATGTAACCAGTGTAGTCATTGGTTCTCACCATAGCCACACAAATCAGCAACATTGTGGCAACATATCAGACATTTCAATGCTTGCTAATATGAAATACCAAAATCAAAGATTATTGTCTGCACTTTTTACCAAATTAATCATTATTTCCAGCAAGGCCAATCCTGCGCGAGACAAACAGTGGGAGTAGGAACAAGTATATATATGTGTTATAAATCTATATTTTTTAGAATTTTGTTTTTAGAGAAAAGACAATACAATGTAAATTTCTGCATTATGGCATACATTATTTTACTTTTATAAAAAAGGAGCGAAATCTAATTTTTCATTCAAGCCATTTGGTGACAATGTTTTTAATCGAAAAATCCATGCCACTTCTTTCCTGAGTAGTAGATTATCAATATCTCCACCTCTACCATGTAAAGAACATCTTTCAATACCTATAACCTTTAAGTCATCAGTAGAACAGTTATGGCATAGTTTGAAATGCAGGGCTATGTTACTATTTATAATGCCTTCTTTTGCATTAGCAATATCATTACGGTGTTCTGTCACCCTATCCTTCAAGATCCTCTTAGTTTTCCCTGTATAATACAAGGGACATGGACAATAAAGTAAATATATTACGTTATCAGATTTACAATTGATAAATTGCCTGATATCATATATTTTTTCGCCTGTAGAAAACTTACTAGTTTTTACTATAAATTTACAAAAGACACAGTTGCCGCATTGAAAGCAGCCCTGTAGTTTTTGTCGTTTTTCAAGCCAGTTTTGTGCTTTTGGATTTCGTGAGAAATCACTCTTCACCAATCTATCTTTTAAATTGGGAGCCCTTCGTGCAACTAGTGATGGGAAATCACCCACCATGCCTTTAACATTCACGTCTGAAAGTAAAAACTGCCATTTGCTTTTTAGAATATTTTGAATCTGATTCCAGTGTCCATTATATTCTGTAATAAACCTAATCCTATTGTCTACTCTTTTCCCTCTTTTATCGAAAAGCAGACAATCTCTATCAGCTTTTAAGGCTTTATTCATTGCATATTTCACATTGCGTTTTGAATACCCCCTTGCTATAAATCGATTGGCCATTTCTTGTGCATGTGCCTTGTATTTATTCCTACTGGAACAATTCCTCCGAAGTCTGAGGAACTGTCCCGTAGGAATTCCTCTAATTAGGGACGGAGGGTGGTGACTGGAAGCGACCAGCAAAGTATTTGTTGCAGTACTTTTTCTGTAGATTTCTGTAGTAAGTTTGTTACCTTCTTTTTTAATTACAATATCCAAAAAAGGTAGCTCTGATGCACTATACTCATACGTAAGATAGATGTTGAATTTGTTCTTATTCAAGTTAGAAACAAATTCTTTCAAGAGGTCAACTGACCCTCTCCAAAGTATGAATATGTCGTCCACATATCGACGCCATATTAATACCGAGGAGGCTATCAACTCATTAAAGTCTTCAAAAACAGTAAGGAGTTCCCATAAGCCTAAATGTAAGCAGGCATATGATGGGGCGCATGTTGCCCCCATCGCTGTGCCCCTTATTTGTTTATAAAACTTGTTATCAAATTTGAACACATTATTTTCCAAAATAAACTTCAAAAGTATAGTCAAAAATTCAGTGTGTTTGTCAAATTGATTACCTCTAGATTCTAAGAAATGTTTTGCTGCTGCAATCCCCACTGAGTGAGGGATTGAAGAGTAAAGTGCCTCCACATCTAGGGATACTAGAAGTA
Source organism: Bombina bombina (assembly GCF_027579735.1). NCBI lineage: Eukaryota > Metazoa > Chordata > Amphibia > Anura > Bombinatoridae > Bombina > Bombina bombina. The sequence continues at coordinate 106,037,788 of NC_069509.1, read as the reverse complement.
TTTCTTCATCAACTTCTATCCCATCCAGTTGTCTTAGAAGGTCGGTGGTGTCTAGTACAAAAGTGGGTAGAGAAGAAACAAAAGGTTTTAGGTAGCTGTCCACATAGTTCCCAATATGTTCTGTAATACTGCCTATCCCCGAGATTATAGGGCGTCCAGGGGGGTCCTGCATATTTTTATGCAGCTTTGGAATGCAGTAGAACACTGGTATTTTCGGAAACTTTATGTACAGATAGTCAAACTCCTTTTTGCTAATAATACCATCTTTTCTTGCTTTATTGAGTATGTGCAATAATTCGCCTTGTATTTTAGTGATTGGATTCTCTTGGATGGGTAGATATTGTTCTTTATTATTAAGTTTTCTTTTTACTTCTAGTGCATAGTTACTCTCGTTCATAATTACCAAATTTCCGCCCTTATCCGCCTGCTTAATTATAATACCAGGGGTATTCATAAGTTCCTGAAGTGCTATTCTTTCTTGTCTAGACAAGTTGTCATCAATTAATTTGGTAATAGGTAGTTTTTCAATTTCTTTCTCAACTTCCTTTACAAAAAGGTTTACAGCTGGTACTAATGACAGTGGGGGCATGTAACATGATTTTGGTCTAAATTTAGATGTAACAGGGACCATATTAGATGTAGCACCTAAACCAATTTCCGGTGCTAGTATAGGATCATTAGAGTATTCATCTATTTCACCCTCATCTATTAGACTCTCAAGGACTGTAAGTGTGTCTCTATCCTCATCTGTAATTCTAGGTTGTTCTAAATTAAGAGGATTTTTTCTTTTATTCTTTGTCATAACTTGAGAGAGAACTACTTTTCTGGCAAATAAGTGTAGATCTTTTATTATTGTGAACTTGTCCAGGCTTCTAGCAGGGCAAAAAGAAAGCCCTTTTTTTAGAAGGCTAATATGTGCTTGATTCAATGGAAATCTGGACAAGTTCACTATTTGGAGTTCATCCTCTATCTTGGGAGTATCTAATATCCCCCTCTGAAGTCCCTTCTCGTTCTCATTCTGTTTTCTGATGGTCCACGTCCCCCCCTGGCTCTCCCCATATAGCGGTTCCTTGGTGGCCGTTGTTGGCCTCTGTTCAAATTTGTGACATGGTCCATTTGTGGATCTGTTCCTTTGTCTCTTTCTACCTCCCCTTCTCCTTGTTTTTTTACAGAATTCCTTGTTCCATTTTTTGAATCGTTTTTTGAATACTCTGTCTCTATATCAGACCCATCAGTTCCTGAGTCATAGGACCCCCTATTCATGAAATAAGTGTATACTTGGTTCTTTTTATAATCATCTTTATCCCTGGCCAATTTACGTCTTTTTCTCACTTTTATTTCTTGCTGCAATTTAGATATTGTTTCTTTAGTCTCATCATTTAATTTAGCAAACTTCTGGTCTGTTTCAAATTCATTTAGTATTTGTAGAGTTTCATCTAGCTCCGTTTTAATTTTCTCAAGTTTAATTTTATTTTTATTCACCATTTTTTGCATCAGGTCTAACGAACAATTTGTTAGACTTTGATGCCAATCTTCCATAAAAATGTCTCCATCCTCATCATCCCTTAGATTTGACCCGGGATCTAGATGTAGGCGGAGCCCTCTAGGTACAATTTTTAATTGGATATAATTTTCTAGGCTATATTTTTCTGCGCCTAATTTCACCTGTTTAGATAGCAAGTTTCTATATTTCTTAAAGGCACCATATATATTCAAATTTGTTTCTCCATCATTATTTACGTTATCATGTAGTGTCTCACCTAATTCCGCCTCCCACTGTTCATCAAGCACTACAAAGGCCATGCTGGAAATTACTTTGATTAAGTTTATATTGATTGTGTAGCTCTAGCCGGGGACCTATCAGCTGGATCTGATCGCATAAAGGCCTAGAACACCATACCATGTATTTACTATTAGTATTAATATACTATGTTACCTTCTCAACTTTAACAAGAAATAGATCTATGGGGTATCCACCATTAAAGATCACTATAAAATGTACAATATACTGAGTCTGTTAAGGAGAAGGTATCAAAAATCTGCTTTATATTAGTTAGTATCGGGTGCAGACCCTGTAAACAAATATTTTTACAACTCTTAAGGAAGAAAAATCTGAAGGGATCACAGTAGTGTTCTCTCCAAAAAAGGCAGGGATTTCAGCACTCCGTTTAATTATTGTGTGCAATATACGCATATAAGTATTAATTAAGAAATAGGTGTTCCAGGCCTCCACGCAAACAAACAACTTCTGGGTCCCCTAAACCAAAACCACACAGGATTGTTATAAATAAAATAAATTTATTAGTGCAAACAAAAATTGAAAAAATGAGTTAAATCAAGAATATATTGTGTACAATAAATACAAAGATAAAGCTGGCCAGCTCTCTCAGGTTGATATGATGCAGGTACAAACCTAAATATAGGCTTTTGAGTTATTAGGCAACACCCCTACCAGTGGGTAGCCCTGTCAGCCAACAGGAATCTGCTACCATGGATAATACTGGGGATCCATGCGTAATCACTCATATGATGCACAAAATGGAACTGACAACACCTGTCTCAGAGGGTAACACAAAACAAGTCAAGAGTCTTGTTACCTTGAGATAAATATTGGGATCTATGCCAGTTACTTATGTGCTAGAATGTAACAATGTAACAAGGAATTACATACTTATATATTTACACATTTGTATTGAGATCACAACACCCTGACCAGAGGGTAGCACCAATATTGAAAAAGGTTCCGGCTACCTTAGTACTCAATAGGGATCTATGTATCTCTAACAGTAAATGTGTAATCACAGCAATGATAGAAATTACTAATATAATGCAAGCAGTATATATAATGTGTTAAATAGGACTTGTCACATCCGCCATGATTTTGTTTTAAAGCTTAAGTATATCAGCTTAAGTGCATGTTCCAGAAAGTACATTCCATTACAGACTCGTGAGTCCATGAATACTTTACAAATCACTTTTGTGCGTTTGTAGACCTTCTCCTTTTAAACTTGGTGCCGAGTCCGGGTGCGGTGCCTGCTTGCTATTGTAGTTAGAAAAGCTGTGTGCTGCATCGGATATCAATCAGGGGCTGGTTCTCAGCTGTGCAAATGACGTCACACGCCAACGGCCGTTTCACCCCCCACGTGACCAAGTGTCATTGGGGCTTCCTCAGGGCGTATACTAAACAACTCCATGTACGCTTTATTTAAGCTCAGCCCTTTCGTTGGATTGGTGAAAATATCCTCAGTGAAAAATGAAACAATGTTATTTATTTCTCAGATGTAACCAGTGTAGTCATTGGTTCTCACCATAGCCACACAAATCAGCAACATTGTGGCAACATATCAGACATTTCAATGCTTGCTAATATGAAATACGAAAATCAAAGATTATTGTCTGCACTTTTTACCAAATTAATCATTATTTCCAGCAAGGCCAATCCTGCGCGAGACAAACAGTGGGAGTAGGAACAAGTATATATATGTGTTATAAATCTATATTTTTTAGAATTTTGTTTTTAGAGAAAAGACAATACAATGTAAATTTCTGCATTATGGCATACATTATTTTACTTTTATAAAAAAGGAGCGAAATCTAATTTTTCATTCAAGCCATTTGGTGACAATGTTTTTAATCGAAAAATCCATGCCACTTCTTTCCTGAGTAGTAGATTATCAATATCTCCACCTCTACCATGTAAAGAACATCTTTCAATGCCTATAACCTTTAAGTCATCAGTAGAACAGTTATGGCATAGTTTGAAATGCAGGGCTATGTTACTATTTATAATGCCTTCTTTTGCATTAGCAATATCATTACGGTGTTCTGTCACCCTATCCTTCAAGATCCTCTTAGTTTTCCCTGTATAATACAAGGGACATGGACAGTAAAGTAAATATATTACGTTATCAGATTTACAATTGATAAATTGCCTGATATCATATATTTTTTCGCCTGTAGAAAACTTACTAGTTTTTACTATAAATTTACAAAAGACACAGTTGCCGCATTGAAAGCAGCCCTGTAGTTTTTGTCATTTTTCAAGCCAGTTTTGTGCTTTTGGATTTCGTGAGAAATCACTCTTCACCAATCTATCTTTTAAATTGGGAGCCCTTCGTGCAACTAGTGATGGGAAATCACCCACCATGCCTTTAACATTCACGTCTGAAAGTAAAAACTGCCATTTGCTTTTTAGAATATTTCGAATCTGATTCCAGTGTCCATTATATTCTGTAATAAACCTAATCCTATTGTCTACTCTTTTCTCTCTTTTATCGAAAAGCAGACAATCTCTATCAGCTTTTAAGGCTTTATTCATTGCATATTTCACATTGCGTTTTGAATACCCCCTTGCTATAAATCGATTGGCCATTTCTTGTGCATGTGCCTTGTATTTATTCCTACTGGAACAATTCCTCCGAAGTCTGAGGAACTGTCCCGTAGGAATTCCTCTAATTAGGGACGGAGGGTGGTGACTGGAAGCGACCAGCAAAGTATTTGTTGCAGTACTTTTTCTGTAGATTTCTGTAGTAAGTTTGTTACCTTCTTTTTTAATTACAATATCCAAAAAAGGTAGCTCTGATGCACTATACTCATACGTAAGATAGATGTTGAATTTGTTCTTATTCAAGTTAGAAACAAATTCTTTCAAGAGGTCAACTGACCCTCTCCAAAGTATGAATATGTTGTCCACATATCGACGCCATATTAATACCGAGGAGGCTATCAACTCATTAAAGTCTTCAAAAACAGTAAGGAGTTCCCATAAGCCTAAATGTAAGCAGGCATATGATGGGGCGCATGTTGCCCCCATCGCTGTGCCCCTTATTTGTTTATAAAACTTGTTATCAAATTTGAACACATTATTTTCCAAAATAAACTTCAAAAGTATAGTCAAAAATTCAGTGTGTTTGTCAAATTGATTACCTCTAGATTCTAAGAAATGTTTTGCTGCTGCAATCCCCACTGAGTGAGGGATTGAAGAGTAAAGTGCCTCCACATCTAGGGATACTAGAAGTATTTCTTCATCAACTTCTATCCCATCCAGTTGTCTTAGAAGGTCGGTGGTGTCTAGTACGAAGGGCTCCCAATTTAAAAGATAGATTGGTGAAGAGTGATTTCTCACGAAATCCAAAAGCACAAAACTGGCTTGAAAAATGACAAAAACTACAGGGCTGCTTTCAATGCGGCAACTGTGTCTTTTGTAAATTTAAAGTAAAAACTAGTAAGTTTTCTACAGGCGAAAAAATATATGATATCAGGCAATTTATCAATTGTAAATCTGATAACGTAATATATTTACTTTACTGTCCATGTCCCTTGTATTATACAGGGAAAACTAAGAGGATCTTGAAGGATAGGGTGACAGAACACCGTAATGATATTGCTAATGCAAAAGAAGGCATTATAAATAGTAACATAGCCCTGCATTTCAAACTATGCCATAACTGTTCTACTGATGACTTAAAGGTTATAGGTATTGAAAGATGTTCTTTACATGGTAGAGGTGGAGATATTGATAATCTACTACTCAGGAAGAAGTGGCATGGATTTTTCGATTAAAAACATTGTCACCAAATGGCTTGAATGAAAAATTAGATTTCGCTCCTTTTCTATAAAAGTAAAATAATGTATGCCATAATGCAGAAATTTACATTGTATTGTCTTTTCTCTAAAAACAAAATTCTAAAAAATATAGATTTATAACACATATATATACTTGTTCCTACTCCCACTGTTTGTCTCGCCCAGGATTGGCCTTGCTGGAAATAATGATTAATTTGGTAAAAAGTGCAGACAATAATCTTTGATTTTGGTATTTCATATTAGCAAGCATTGAAATGTCTGATATGTTGCCACAATGTTGCTGATTTGTGTGGCTATGGTGAGAACCAATGACTACACTGGTTACATCTGAGAAATAAATAACATTGTTTCATTTTTCACTGAGGATATTTTCACCAATCCAACGAAAGGGCTGAGCTTAAATAAAGCGTACATGGAGTTGTTTAGTATACGCCCTGAGGAAGCCCCAATGACACTTGGTCACGTGGGGGGTGAAACGGCCGTTGGCGTGTGACGTCATTTGCACAGCTGAGAACCAGCCCCTGATTGATATCCGATGCAGCACACAGCTTTTCTAACTACAATAGCAAGCAGGCACCGCACCCGGACTCGGCACCAAGTTTAAAAGGAGAAGGTCTACAAACGCACAAAAGTGATTTGTAAAGTATTCATGGACTCACGAGTCTGTAATGGAATGTACTTTCTGGAACATGCACTTAAGCTGATATACTTAAGCTTTAAAACAAAATCATGGCGGATGTGACAAGTCCTATTTAACACATTATATATACTGCTTGCATTATATTAGTAATTTCTATCATTGCTGTGATTACACATTTACTGTTAGAGATACATAGATCCCTATCGAGTACTAAGGTAGCCGGAACCTTTTTCAATATTGGTGCTACCCTCTGGTCAGGGTGTTGTGATCTCAATACAAATGTGTAAATATATAAGTATGTAATTCCTTGTTACATTGTTACATTCTAGCACATAAGTAACTGGCATAGATCCCAATATTTATCTCAAGGTAACAAGACTTGTTTTGTGTTACCCTCTGAGACAGGTGTTGTCAGTTCCATTTTGTGCATCATATGAGTGATTACGCATGGATCCCCAGTATTATCCATGGTAGCAGATTCCTGTTGGCTGACAGGGCTACCCACTGGTAGGGGTGTTGCCTAATAACTCAAAAGCCTATATTTAGGTTTGTACCTGCATCATATCAACCTGAGAGAGCTGGCCAGCTTTATCTTTGTATTTATTGTACACAATATATTCTTGATTTAACTCATTTTTTCAATTTTTGTTTGCACTAATAAATTTATTTTATTTATAACAATCCTGTGTGGTTTTGGTTTAGGGGACCCAGAAGTTGTTTGTTTGCGTGGAGGCCTGGAACACCTATTTCTTAATTAATACTTATATGCGTATATTGCACACAATAATTAAATGGAGTGCTGAAATCCCTGCCTTTTTTGGAGAGAACACTACTGTGATCCCTTCAGATTTTTCTTCCTTAAGAGTTGTAAAAATATTTGTTTACAGGGTCTGCACCCGATACTAACTAATATAAAGCAGATTTTTGATACCTTCTCCTTAACAGACTCAGTATATTGTACATTTTATAGTGATCTTTAATGGTGGATACCCCATAGATCTATTTCTTGTTTAAGTTGAGAAGGTAACATAGTATATTAATACTAATAGTAAATACATGGTATGGTGTTCTAGGCCTTTATGCGATCAGATCCAGCTGATAGGTCCCCGGCTAGAGCTACACAATCAATATAAACTTAATCAAAGTAATTTCCAGCATGGCCTTTGTAGTGCTTGATGAACAGTGGGAGGCGGAATTAGGTGAGACACTACATGATAACGTAAATAATGATGGAGAAACAAATTTGAATATATATGGTGCCTTTAAGAAATATAGAAACTTGCTATCTAAACAGGTGAAATTAGGCGCAGAAAAATATAGCCTAGAAAATTATATCCAATTAAAAATTGTACCTAGAGGGCTCCGCCTACATCTAGATCCCGGGTCAAATCTAAGGGATGATGAGGATGGAGACATTTTTATGGAAGATTGGCATCAAAGTCTAACAAATTGTTCGTTAGACCTGATGCAAAAAATGGTGAATAAAAATAAAATTAAACTTGAGAAAATTAAAACGGAGCTAGATGAAACTCTACAAATACTAAATGAATTTGAAACAGACCAGAAGTTTGCTAAATTAAATGATGAGACTAAAGAAACAATATCTAAATTGCAGCAAGAAATAAAAGTGAGAAAAAGACGTAAATTGGCCAGGGATAAAGATGATTATAAAAAGAACCAAGTATACACTTATTTCATGAATAGGGGGTCCTATGACTCAGGAACTGATGGGTCTGATATAGAGACAGAGTATTCAAAAAACAATTCAAAAAATGGAACAAGGAATTCTGTAAAAAAACAAGGAGAAGGGGAGGTAGAAAGAGACAAAGGAACAGATCCACAAATGGACCATGTCACAAATTTGAACAGAGGCCAACAACGGCCACCAAGGAACCGCTATATGGGGAGAGCCAGGGGGGGACGTGGACCATCAGAAAACAGAATGAGAATGAGAAGGGACTTCAGAGGGGGATATTAGATACTCCCAAGATAGAGGATGAACTCCAAATAGTGAACTTGTCCAGATTTCCATTGAATCAAGCACATATTAGCCTTCTAAAAAAAGGGCTTTCTTTTTGCCCTGCTAGAAGCCTGGACAAGTTCACAATAATAAAAGATCTACACTTATTTGCCAGAAAAGTAGTTCTCTCTCAAGTTATGACAAAGAATAAAAGAAAAAATCCTCTTAATTTAGAACAACCTAGAATTACAGATGAGGATAGAGACACACTTACAGTCCTTGAGAGTCTAATAGATGAGGGTGAAATAGATGAATACTCTAATGATCCTATACTAGCACCGGAAATTGGTTTAGGTGCTACATCTAATATGGTCCCTGTTACATCTAAATTTAGACCAAAATCATGTTACATGCCCCCACTGTCATTAGTACCAGCTGTAAACCTTTTTGTAAAGGAAGTTGAGAAAGAAATTGAAAAACTACCTATTACCAAATTAATTGATGACAACTTGTCTAGACAAGAAAGAATAGCACTTCAGGAACTTATGAATACCCCTGGTATTATAATTAAGCAGGCGGATAAGGGCGGAAATTTGGTAATTATGAACGAGAGTAACTATGCACTAGAAGTAAAAAGACAACTTAATAATAAAGAACAATATCTACCCATCCAAGAGAATCCAATCACTAAAATACAAGGCGAATTATTGCACATACTCAATAAAGCAAGAAAAGATGGTATTATTAGCAAAAAGGAGTTTGACTTTCTGTACATAAAGTTTCCGAAAATACCAGTGTTCTACTGCATTCCAAAGCTGCATAAAAATATGCAGGACCCCCCTGGACGCCCTATAATCTCGGGGATAGGCAGTATTACAGAACATATTGGGAACTATGTGGACAGCTACCTAAAACCTTTTGTTTCTTTTCTACCCACTTTTGTACTAGACACCACCGACCTTCTAAGACAACTGGATGGGATAGAAGTTGATGAAGAAATACTTCTAGTATAGGGATACTAGAAGTATTTCTTCATCAACTTCTATCCCATCCAGTTGTCTTAGAAGGTCGGTGGTGTCTAGTACAAAAGTGGGTAGAGAAGAAACAAAAGGTTTTAAGATGTGGAGGCACTTTACTCTTCAATCCCTCACTCAGTGGGGATTGCAGCAGCAAAACATTTCTTAGAATCTAGAGGTAATCAATTTGACAAACACACTGAATTTTTGACTATACTTTTGAAGTTTATTTTGGAAAATAATGAGTTCAAATTTGATAACAAGTTTTATCAACAAATAAGGGGCACAGCGATGGGGGCAACATGCGCCCCATCATATGCCTGCTTACATTTAGGCTTATGGGAACTCCTTACTGTTTTTGAAGACTTTAATGAGTTGATAGCCTCCTCGGTATTAATATGGCGTCGATATGTGGACGACATATTCATACTTTGGAGAGGGTCAGTTGACCTCTTGAAAGAATTTGTTTCTAACTTGAATAAGAACAAATTCAACATCTATCTTACGTATGAGTATAGTGCATCAGAGCTACCTTTTTTGGATATTGTAATTAAAAAAGAAGGTAACAAACTTACTACAGAAATCTACAGAAAAAGTACTGCAACAAATACTTTGCTGGTCGCTTCCAGTCACCACCCTCCGTCCCTAATTAGAGGAATTCCTACGGGACAGTTCCTCAGACTTCGGAGGAATTGTTCCAGTAGGAATAAATACAAGGCACATGCACAAGAAATGGCCAATCGATTTATAGCAAGGGGGTATTCAAAACGCAATGTGAAATATGCAATGAATAAAGCCTTAAAAGCTGATAGAGATTGTCTGCTTTTCGATAAAAGAGAGAAAAGAGTAGACAATAGGATTAGGTTTATTACAGAATATAATGGACACTGGAATCAGATTCGAAATATTCTAAAAAGCAAATGGCAGTTTTTACTTTCAGACGTGAATGTTAAAGGCATGGTGGGTGATTTCCCATCACTAGTTGCACGAAGGGCTCCCAATTTAAAAGATAGATTGGTGAAGAGTGATTTCTCACGAAATCCAAAAGCACAAAACTGGCTTGAAAAACGACAAAAACTACAGGGCTGCTTTCAATGCGGCAACTGTGTCTTTTGTAAATTTATAGTAAAAACTAGTAAGTTTTCTACAGGCGAAAAAATATATGATATCAGGCAATTTATCAATTGTAAATCTGATAACGTAATATATTTACTTTACTGTCCATGTCCCTTGTATTATACAGGGAAAACTAAGAGGATCTTGAAGGATAGGGTGACAGAACACCGTAATGATATTGCTAATGCAAAAGAAGGCATTATAAATAGTAACATAGCCCTGCATTTCAAACTATGCCATAACTGTTCTACTGATGACTTAAAGGTTATAGGTATTGAAAGATGTTCTTTACATGGTAGAGGTGGAGATATTGATAATCTACTACTCAGGAAAGAAGTGGCATGGATTTTTCGATTAAAAACATTGTCACCAAATGGCTTGAATGAAAAATTAGATTTCGCTCCTTTTTTTATAAAAGTAAAATAATGTATGCCATAATGCAGAAATTTACATTGTATTGTCTTTTCTCTAAAAACAAAATTCTAAAAAATATAGATTTATAACACATATATATACTTGTTCCTACTCCCACTGTTTGTCTCGCGCAGGATTGGCCTTGCTGGAAATAATGATTAATTTGGTAAAAAGTGCAGACAATAATCTTTGATTTTCGTATTTCATATTAGCAAGCATTGAAATGTCTGATATGTTGCCACAATGTTGCTGATTTGTGTGGCTATGGTGAGAACCAATGACTACACTGGTTACATCGGAGAAATAAATAACATTGTTTCATTTTTCACTGAGGATATTTTCACCAATCCAACGAAAGGGCTGAGCTTAAATAAAGCGTACATGGAGTTGTTTAGTATACGCCCTGAGGAAGCCCCAATGACACTTGGTCACGTGGGGGGTGAAACGGCCGTTGGCGTGTGACGTCATTTGCACAGCTGAGAACCAGCCCCTGATTGATATCCGATGCAGCACACAGCTTTTCTAACTACAATAGCAAGCAGGCACCGCACCCGGACTCGGCACCAAGTTTAAAAGGAGAAGGTCTACAAACGCACAAAAGTGATTTGTAAAGTATTCATGGACTCACGAGTCTGTAATGGAATGTACTTTCTGGAACATGCACTTAAGCTGATATACTTAAGCTTTAAAACAAAATCATGGCGGATGTGACAAGTCCTATTTAACACATTATATATACTGCTTGCATTATATTAGTAATTTCTATCATTGCTGTGATTACACATTTACTGTTAGAGATACATAGATCCCTATCGAGTACTAAGGTAGCCGGAACCTTTTTCAATATTGGTGCTACCCTCTGGTCAGGGTGTTGTGATCTCAATACAAATGTGTAAATATATAAGTATGTAATTCCTTGTTACATTGTTACATTCTAGCACATAAGTAACTGGCATAGATCCCAATATTTATCTCAAGGTAACAAGACTCTTGACTTGTTTTGTGTTACCCTCTGAGACAGGTGTTGTCAGTTCCATTTTGTGCATCATATGAGTGATTACGCATGGATCCCCAGTATTATCCATGGTAGCAGATTCCTGTTGGCTGACAGGGCTACCCACTGGTAGGGGTGTTGCCTAATAACTCAAAAGCCTATATTTAGGTTTGTACCTGCATCATATCAACCTGAGAGAGCTGGCCAGCTTTATCTTTGTATTTATTGTACACAATATATTCTTGATTTAACTCATTTTTTCAATTTTTGTTTGCACTAATAAATTTATTTTATTTATAACAATCCTGTGTGGTTTTGGTTTAGGGGACCCAGAAGTTGTTTGTTTGCGTGGAGGCCTGGAACACCTATTTCTTAATTAATACTTATATGCGTATATTGCACACAATAATTAAACGGAGTGCTGAAATCCCTGCCTTTTTTGGAGAGAACACTACTGTGATCCCTTCAGATTTTTCTTCCTTAAGAGTTGTAAAAATATTTGTTTACAGGGTCTGCACCCGATACTAACTAATATAAAGCAGATTTTTGATACCTTCTCCTTAACAGACTCAGTATATTATATATAGATATAGCCTGATGAAACAGTGTGTATCACTGAGAAACGCGTTGCTGTTGTTTTTAACATTGTAATTAAACTTTGTACATATTTTAATCTCCATCTGCTGCCGACTACTCCTTTTTACCTTTGGGCTTGGGCCTGGTGAACCTATCCCGGTCCCTCCTGAGCATTTGGCTGGAACTTTGGTGCATAGTTCCATACCCATTCCACCTCCTTGGACTTCCCTGGACTCTCCCTGGTGAGACGAGGATCTCCATTTGTGTAATTCCATCCATTGTGGTCGACCGGACGACGTGTGGTTCCGGACTGCTTTTTCTGCACTTTATGTGCGCTACAATTTGTGAGTAGGATTCTTACTATTATATCGCTGTGTTCTATTTATCTCATATGATCTGCACTATGTGGCGCCCTCTATCTAATTTGTTTTAGATTATCCATCTGTGTTCCAGGTCAGCTAGTTTGACCTCTAGGTCTGTAATTTGTTCAGCGAGGCACTGGGAATAACCGAGCAGGTTGGTGTGGTCGATCATCAAATCTTCTTGCTTACGCTCTATAATGTCAGTGCGCTCCCCTATGGAAGCTATGTCACGTTTCAAATCTGCATGACTCTTCTCGAATTTCTTTGAAAGTGAATCATGGTGGGAAGCCAGGAGTGTAGTGATAGAGTCCATGAGATTGTTGTTAACCTCCTGTTCAGAGCGTAAGGAGCGTCCCACTGATTGAATCAGGGCAGTCTCACTAGGGGTCTCAGTTGAACTACTAGCATCTGTGAGTTCCTCATCTGAGCCAGCTTGGGATCTAGAGAGGGGCTTGCTGAAATGGTCCACCACTGTGCGTTTAGGGGTGTTAAGGGGCTTTTGTTTTCTTTTTAAGGTTTGAGGCATTTTTCGGTTTTGCATGGATATTCAGTAAGGTTATAGATATAAGATAGCACTATAATGATCTGCTTTGATCAGGCTGACTGGGGTCGTGGCATCAGGGGGTAACCTACATAGTTGCAAGATATATTACATCAAAGCAGAATTGTTAGGGTCTGCACTGCTATGGGGGGTAAATGTAACACACTGCCCTATAGGCAGTGTTGCCAGGCAGACTTCACACAAAATACCAATGTTCCCTCTTGACTCAGGGAAGGGGGATACGACCCGAAGGAAGGGGAAAAGGGAGGTGGAGGTGACCAGCCTAGACAGGCTAGGCCGGAAAGGGTGAGTCTTGAGGGATAATACTTTTTTGATAACACGTATCTATCCAATTACAATACACAGTGATTGTGAAGAAAGCAACCTATAGGAAATAGAAGTGGTTAGACAAACAGTAAAATAGTGCAGAACTTAGCTTTGGGTCTGTAGGTCCGTCACATTTATGTGATCTGAGAACCTGTAAGGGGTTAAAATTGTTAGGCAGGTTAAGACAACACTCCACCTTAAGCTAATGCTCAAGGACACCCGTGCTGACGCAGCAGCGATAAATAAACACTAAGGGCCCACTGTAGTTAAAAAGT